>NC_057814.1:177608612-177611123 GCF_018294505.1 Triticum aestivum
AAAAAAAAAAGACTGCGCTGCCGGCACGAGGCCACGACCTGTCCCAGCGCTGCTCACTCCGGCCTCCACCAGATCAACGCGCCGCCGCTCCGGCCGCCTGCCATAGCGCGTCTTTGACTCACCGCTCAAGTGCTGCTTGCGGGTGCGGGATGCAAGCCCCCGGCGGGGACGGGGATGGGGATGCGGATGCGGATGGGGATGTACACGGGGGAGGTGTCACGGGTAGGCACTACCCGGCTGGGTTTTCCTCGTTGCCGTCGCTAGGTGCTCCTCTGGAGAAGAAGCCTCCTGAGCCTGAGGCAAGCGACGACACTGATGAACAGAATCAGAAGAAACATGAGGCAGATCACATCGGTGGCTCTTCTGATAGTGCAGGGATTGAGCATCTCATCTCCACGAGACAGGTCAAAAGAAGAAGAGTGAAAATAACTTGGGCCTGCATAAGGTTCTCAAATATGGCCAGTCCGAAAGAGACGCACATATTTATAAATATCAAATTTCAGCTCCCCAATCTTGGGCCTGCATAAGGTTCTCTTGGTCGCAAGTGTTATTGATGGGTGAAAACTGAAAAGGGATCCTTATAAATGTCAGCTCCCCAATCTCAAAAAAGAAAAAAATGTCAGCTCTCAAACATGCCATTTGGTGATACTAGAATAGGTTCTTTTCAACCACAAATCTGTTCGTTTTGCGATCGGGTTGAGACAGCTCAACACAGTTCTTTTTACTTGCCCTGTTGCTCGGGTGGTGTGGATAACCGTGGGTTCTGTTTTCGGAACCCATTGCTGCCCCCAAATCCTTGTGTACTTTTGGTGCTATGTTTTTTTCCTGAGTGGGGAGAAGTTCTATACTATGGGTTCGGCTGCAGTATGTCGGGCCATATGGACGTCACACAACAAAGCAACCTTTGAGAAAAAAGATCATCAAGTCCCCTTTTGAGGTTGTGTTTGCCGCTTGTTCGCTTTTGTTTTATCGGGCAGGCTTGCAGAAGTGGGAGCAAGCTGAAGAGCCAAAAGCTGGAGCGGAGAATCTCAAGAACAATGTTGTCAACCTTCTGCGTCTCTGCCAAGGACCGATTCAGGGGTCGACGATTGGCTGAGGCTAGATGAAGCTGGAGTAGTGGACGTCTTTTGGTCATGTTTGCTGCTAAAGGGCTCTGTGGTAGTCTTTGTGTATTTTGTGGCGTTGAGCTTGATTTCTGGTCTTTATGAATTTGTAGTTTGCTACGTACTCCCTCCGTTCCAAAATAGATGACCCAACTTTATACTAACTGTATACTAAAGTTGAGTCATCTATTTTGAAACGGAGGGAGTAGTTTGGATGGAACTCTGCGTAGTGATGGGTGTTACCAGGTTAGAGGTACATACTATGTGGCATGTTACTCCGTTCATTACTTCTTGATCTATCTTTACAGCTCATTTAATTTTCTGTTTGTTCTTCAGAACATGCTAATTTTGTATATGAGTCGAAATACATGATGGTACGTGTTCGAGATTGTATATGTTTATAGCTACTCTTCTGTATTCAGATGATGATTTCTCTTACCTAAACATCCCTACATGACTGAAAAATATTTATTCTTCACCTTTTAGGCAGTTTTACAACTTTTTCTTATCTTACAAACTTCTCTACTTTGATGTTACTTAGAGGAAGCTCAGTATCTTGAAAATCCAATAGATGTATCTTACTTATGCGTTTATAGGCCAATAGTTCAGTTTTTGTGCTTTTGTCATTTGGTACAATATATACTTGATGGCGGCAGGGGTTCTTGTGGACCTCTTATGACAATGTTCCAATCAGCTTACTCCTGGATTATTTGCCATCTACTAATGCTGGATATTTTGTCCAAGTAGGTTGACGGTGCATTAGCTGTGGAGTCTATCCACTTTTCTTAGCACTACATTTCTTTACTTTCCAACTGCTGTCGCATGTAGTAAGTGTTATGGTTGTTCAGAAATTTTTGTTATCTTCTTTGTGTACTCTACCAAAATGTTGGTTCTTTTGGTCCATATACTGTAAATCCAGTTTCCGACCTAAAGTTCATCAAACATAATTTATTTCAGCAAAAGCAGGCATTCTACGGCTCAGCAGAAGAGTTTCAGGATCTGATCAAGGAGGTGCTCTCCTGGGACATCGGATCATTGTCTCAGCGACTCCGCCCTCACCGGCTGACCATTGAAAGCGAGGCGGATGATTATGGTAGCAAAGCTGATAAGGATGGCAGAAACAAAGGTTGCCAAGCCGCTGACTCCTGCTCGACCGTAGCATAACCGTTATCTTCAATGCTGATCAAGCTAGAAGGTTTCCACTGTCAAGGTTAAAGTTTCTGTAGGAAGGTATGCATCTACTAGGTTACTACTTCAGCTAGGATGCATGCTAGTATCATTTACCATCTCACTGTAATAACCTGTTCTGTCTGGATAAGCTATTGACTTATCAATCTCATAGAAGATGAGTGGCATGCAATCAATATCTCATGACACCACATCACTTATAAAAACATATGCCGGTTAC
>NC_057814.1:177611443-177665258 GCF_018294505.1 Triticum aestivum
GGTAGCCAGTCAAATAAAATGAGTTTCTGCAGTTCTGATTGCTTACAAGTTTAAACCCTGGCGCAATTTTTTTTTAGAAAAGGAGGATCACCCCCGGCCTCTGCATCTGGACGATGCATGCGGCCACTTTATTAATTATTCTCACAAGACCTTATAAAGTCATACAATAGTAAGACTAAAGCCACCGTCTAAGCAACAACTGTCGCTACACCCATCCAATTGATGAAGGGGCGCTGATAGCCTGGGCCTAATACCAAACAGACATCGCAGCCAAACCTAAACATCTAAGACCTGAGGTCCCAACCAGGACGCCTGCCTGGTATGGGGCACCTACCAGTCCGGCGCACTCCTCAACCAGGACGCCTGCCGGGTATGAGGCCGCCGCAGCCACCTGCCACGAGTCCATCTTCAGAGCTGTACTGTTGCATCTACCGTGCCAGGTCTCTCTGCCATCGACGCCACCACGACGCCAGACAGCGCCGTCCTCCTGCGCGAGTCCATCCTCCCACATCGAACTCCGAATCTGCACTGCACCACGCCGTCAAGATCCGTCGCCATCAATGTGTAGGATGAAGCACCGCTCCACCAAAGAAGCCGTCCGCTGGTCCCGCGAAGTCGAGTGCACCTTCAAGAATGCCGCCCCAAAGGGGGTTACGACACATGAATGCCGCGAACATCCGATCAGCTGATCTAGGGTTTCCCCCGGAGGTATTGAGTGGAGCTGGGAGCTTCACCTCGATGATGCCTTCATGAAGGAAACGATGATAAGGGCATCGTCATCACCGGCTCCGGCCATCAACCGAAGACCAGGTTTTCACCCGGACCCGTCCCAAGAAATCCATCCAACAACCTGTGCACCGTCTCGACCGCCTTCAAAGCCCCAGATCCAGCCGCCTAGATCCGGCGACCAACCGCAGCAACAGTGCCACCGTGGGATCCCTGGTGCACCGGCCACTGCCTGAGTGTGCCACCACTGGAGCCTAGGAGAAGGGCTCCCACCCCGCCTCGCCAAACCGTGAGAGCCGCCGAGAAGGATCCCGCATGCTCGTCACCGTCTCTGATCCGAACCAATCCAAAGCAGATCGCCGTCACAGATCCGCCTTGGACAGGGACTGCACCACGCCATGCCGCCGCGGGAAGCCCTAGCTTCACCAGCCGCCACCCTCCAGGGCCGCCGCCCCGGGATCCAGACAGAACCTCGCCGCTGCCACCGGCCAAGTGCACAAATGACTATTTATATTACACATGTAGGTCAATAATGCTAATTTCCAGGGTTGAACATATTTGCTTAGGTGAGTTCGCTGAGATAACAGGGGAGCTAAAAATGTACTGAACTTCAGATGAGTTCCACTTGCAGGCTACTATTTGTTTTACCCCTGAAAACGGCAGTGGAGCCATTGTTGGGCATAACAATGCTTGCCTGCCAGTTGTCTCAGATACCACTTCTAGACTGGTTTGTTCTTGTAGCCCACTTTCCTCCTGGCCTGCTTGCTGTGTATTTTGTTCATCTCCTTCTTGGGCCTCACTATTTTCCTCATTTATTCCACTCTTCTGGTCGATTCTCATTGTGTAACACAATCTTTGTTGACTTTTGCTTCTTTTTGTGAAAATAAATTATCAATGCTATCAAAAGGGAAGAAGTTGAAGCAACCCCAGTAAGGATAAATAATCCCCTGAACTTGGCAAATGCGAGTCTGCTTGAACCACTTACTGGGCCCAAGTTCTGGCAATTGTTTTGATCTCCAATCAATTTCTTCTCAATTTGAATCATAGTACTGAATTGAATGCCATAGAGAATACGAGTGAGAAAAGAAAGGTGAACCGTCTTTAATTAGCAGGGCTACAAAGAATACGAGGATGATCATCATTTACATGTCCTACTACTAGCTAAGTACAGGATGTGTTATCCGGTGGACACCAAATTTAGTTTTACACGTTGATGAAGGGCGTGCCGGTGATGATCTCCGTGGCCGCCAGAGCGACGAGGCCGAGCATGGCGAAGCGGCCGTTCCAGAGCTCCGCGTTGGCGCTCATGATGGCGCCGGCCCTGCCCTCGGCGCTCTCGCCCTGGAGCAACGGCACCAGCGATGCCACGGACAGCACTGCCACGGTGTAGGCGAACCACGCCTGCCCGGTGCCGCTGCCGAGCTGGGAGAGGAGCCCGTCGCCGCGGCCCGCCTCCACCGCGAGCGCCGTCACGAAGCCCACCATGGCCAGCCGCCCGTTGATGCGCTCCGGCGCGGGGCCGCTGAACGCCAGCGCGTCCCAGATGGAGGTGCTCGCCTGTGCCAGGAGCAAATATCAGAAACCTGCTACTGGGCTGAGTCTAGCCACGGCGCCGTGGCCGTGCTGCTTATATATGGCATGCTTTGGGAGTACGTACCTTGGGTTTGTTTGGCGGTGGTGCGCTCGGGCCCTCGGTCTGTGCCCTGACGACGAGAGAGCGGCGGCCCAGCGCTGGCAGAGACCTGGCGCCGAGGCGGCCGGCCGAGCCGCGCGGTAGGACGGCCGCGCCGGCGAAGGAGCTCATGGCCATCACAGTCGCCATTGATCAATCAGCCGCGAACGGAAGGTGCACGAAAGGACAGAAAAAAGCTACAGCAAAGATGATTGCTAGTACAGTGCTTCTTGTTGCTGTGTTGCCGAGTGCTTGCTGATGTATTGTTCGGGGAGAGTGGGCGCAGTTTATAGGCCGTGCCCCGCGAGAGCCAACCCGTGCCGAGCTGGGCGCGGTGGCCGCGGCGGTGCCCACGTCGCCAGCTGCTCCGGGCCGTGAATTACCCTCTACGTGGAGCGAGGCAGCGACTACGGGGACGTGGAGGCCACCGTGCGGAGCGCTCCACGAAACGCCAAACAGACAGAGAAGTTGCCAAGGAGGACTCCAGAATGGACATGTATCAACGCTGAGCATGTGATTCACGTCTTGTTTCTAGCTCAAGCTAACCAAAAGCACTAGAGAGACGCGTACCTGTGACTGTATACACGTACGCGAAGCCTTGCAGGCAGGAAGGCAGCATGTAAACTTTTTTTTGCGGTATGTAAACTTTATTCTTGCCGGTAAAATGGTAACTGTTTTCTTTACTTTTTATGAAGTTTTTTTAACAAGACCATTGGAGGTTTTTTTGGCCGGAAAAATCATTAGCCATTGTGCCAAAAATGATATCACAGTATTGATCATCTTTTTTTCTTTTGAAAACCACCTTATATATTAATTAACCAATAAAATTATTACAATCATTCATTACAAAATTCACCACGCAGGGCCGAACATTATTGATCACCTTTTATGGTCTCAAGGTGTTGAAGACAATGCACAGTCTGCAATCTCGCAATGCGCCGCTCCACCCGTGCCTATCCTTTAGCACCATCAAACACCTCAGTCGCCACCGCTACCATGAATCTTTTAGATCCTCCTTGGAGAACCACCGTCGCTTTTACATTCCAGACTAGACACCCGTCCAATCATCAATGTAACAACATATCAATTGAATGACGTTGGATACGTCCTGCGGGAACTCCCTCATAGAAGCACACTTTGTTGCATGTCTTCCAAATGTCCCATATCACTGAAGCCACTTCAACTGTTGCCATTCTCCGGCAGAAGCGTGCAGGAATGCATAGAATGAATCTGGCCCATTCCAATCTCGGCCCCATGTTGCTCCTGCGAGTGACCCGGGCGCCAACCCTAGTGCCAACGCCCCTCCCCTTCCCACTCCTTCCTCCTTTCCGTCGCCGCCGGCGAGCGCCGTCGGGCGAAGCCCGCGTGGTTGCGGCTGTGGCGGGGCGTCTCATCCCCCGCTTGTCTTTCTGGGCCATGGGGCCTCAAGTGCATGGGGGGTGTGGTCCTGATCTGGCGGCCGACGACGGCATGGCGGCTAGGTGAAGGTGCGTGGACTCAATGTGGTGGCGTCACATAGGTGTGGGTGGAGCATCTCGCACGGGGGCGCTCAGCTGGCGGAGGATCTGGCTAAGGTCGTTGCTCCTGGCCTTGGCGGCGTGTGCTATTCCCCTCCAGGGCAGCGGGCGGTGTTAGGCAGGGCTTGCTCGTGTGGCTCGGAGTGCATCAGCCATGGTGTGGGGGCAGCGGTTCTTTGCTGCACGGACGAGGCTCCTCTGGTGGTGGACAACGTCCATCGGTGAGTGATTCAGAAGGCTGACTTTTCTGAGTTGGTTCGTGCCTCCGCGTTGTGCTCTTCTAACCTATGGTTCGGTCATGGTGTCCGTCTGAGTTGAGCTCCCTTGCATGGTTGTGCCGTCGACGGATCGACGTCGATGGCCACGGGCATGGTGGCGTGCAAGCTCACCTAAGCCATGGCTAGAGGGCTAGAGCCCGGGCTTGCTGGGCGGTGGCCATCTGCAGCCATTGAGTTGTGTCTAGGGCTGCAAACGAGTCATGTTCGAGCGAGTTGGTCTAGGCTCAGCTCAACTCATACTAAAATTCGAGCGAGCTCAAAATGTGCGAAGCTCAAGGTCGAGCTACAGAAAGTGGCTCTTGCTCAGCTTGTAACGATCTCGAGCTAGTTTCAAGCTAAATAAGATGATTTTTAAAATCATTTAAGGTAAATTTTAAAGAAAGATAGGCCACAACAGAACAGAAAAATCACTATAATTTTGACTTATTCTTTCTCAAGTGAAGACTAGTATTTAACAACAAGAGATCATAGATAGAAGGCGGCGAAGGTGCGCCAGCTCTGAAACTTTGACCAAAATAACAAGATATTGAACACACGGTTGGCCACGTGATGAGAATAAATTTTCTTCATGCTTAATTTCCATGTTTGCTAGTAGGTAAAGTGAAGAAAAAAAAATCATACATAACATATATGGAAATGAATGATCCTAATTCTTGGCAATAGATATGAAGGTTATTTAATATACTTATATGATATCGAGATATCGAGCGAGCCAATGCTGGCTCAAGATCAGCTCGTTTCTCGATCGAGCTATATAAAGTGTTCATACTCAGCTTATTTCTTTTCGAATCGATCTCGAGTCGAGCTAAAATATGAGTCGATCTCGAGTGGCTCACGGGCCTCGAGCTTTTCTTGCAGCCCTAGTTGTGTCCCTCCCTCCACCGGGACAGCCTGGGGATGCAATTTTTTTTTGAAATTCAATCATTTTTCTGAAAACTACAAACAATTTTTGAAATTCCAAACTTTTTTTTGGAAAATATGAACAATTTTTGATATTCCGACGAAATTTTGAAATTTCAATTTTTTTTTTCAAAAATCAAGAACATTTTTGAAATTTATGAACTTTCTTGAAAAAGAAGAAAAGAAAAAAAGGCAAAATAAAAACTTAAAAACCAGTAAAGAAAAAACCATTCAACCACCACCTTTTAGAACGTTACCAAAACCATTAGGAAGCAAGGTTCCAAGAACTAGGATTCCTCAGCAGATGACTAGTTCAAAATGGTCGGCCGATCTAACATTTGTCCGAGGCCCATACGTGTGAATCCCCGAGAACTTGACGTGGATAGCGTCAAATAGGGATTACCATTTGCGGCAAGGACAACCCAACCCATGCCCCGAGGTTCTGTGGCCTATTTATTAGAGAAGCCCGTCTCTCATGGCACATGGTTGTCTTGTGAGGGCAACTCCAACGTGGATCGCCAAATCGCTTCTACATGTCCTGATCGGACGGTCCTGACCTTTTCTACCATCCAACTACGGTCACCAAAATTATCCTAATGGCTCTGGACGTTGAAAGTTCCACTAACTGGAACTAAACCTTGGGAGGTATAGGGGTGTTCGGCCGTCCGACACGTCCGACTTCAACACCCTTGGCCCACCAAAATACCACGTCTGGAGCCATTCCCGCCACTCCGTCCCCCCTCCCCCCTGTGCTCTGTATTCGCACCCTCGAAGGTTGACACTGCTACTGTACCACCCTATATGCTGCCCCACTCACCGTCTGGCTCCCTCGGACTAAGCCGCCATTTCACCCGGATCGGTCCGCAACCCAGGTATCCTCCGCTCCTGTCGACGCTGTCCATGACGGACACTCCATCCAACAAGTGTTCGACCAAATGACATTGCCAAATTTTTTTAGTTCTCGTTGTTTACTTTGAAGCAAACACGATGACAACGCTCTCGATGAAGAAGGATGAATTGTTGTGTGAGGCGTGGTTGACCATGAGTGTGGAGTTTCAAGGTATGTAGCAAAATGCAGCAGCACTTTGGCAACATGTGCATGTTTGGTTCCATGAGCACAAGCACTACGCGCCCTACAAGACGAAAATGATCCATGGTCGTGGTGCAAAGTCGCTACTCTATCGGTGACACGCCATTCAAAAGACCATCAACAACTATTGTGGTGTGTATGCACAACTGCAAATAAGGTGGCCCAGGGGCACGTCACTTGAAGAACTCTGTAAATTTTGCTTCTTGTTACTCTATGTGTTGGTCATTTCATTGATTTGCTCAATGTTGCAATTTGCTGATCACGTCATTGTCTAGCCTCAAAGCCCGTGCATGATTTACCACATGACGAAGGGCAAGCCCTTCACGCAGAGCCCAATAAGCATAGCAATTGCATGTCTGCATCAACTACGTGTGCCCATGAAGAAATTCAACTTCGAGGAGAGGAAGCTTGAGATGAAGACCACTTTCGAATAGCACAAAAATTGTGGTCTTTGGTTCGACAGCCGGTTCTTTTGTTTTTGGGGTCGACGAATTTTAGAAACTTGTTGAACATCCTGGTAGTTTTAAATTTAAATGTATGATTAAATTGCTATTGATTTAGATGCATTTGTCGAAATGACCGGAGAGTGACATTTGGTTTACTTTTATTCTGTTTTTCCTGAGAAAAGAGATATACAGTGACTCCGTTTGGATGGCCGGCTCCCCTATCCATATTCTAGACACGTTCAAATGTGCCCGCGAACATTTGATTTGTTCGTTTTGGTGAACAGTTTTGCTGAACTCGAACTATTCACAAAAACTGAACCGGCCAACTAACAGTCTAACACACAACGTTTCAAATTCGGCGCGCAACAGCCGGGCAGCCAACATCTCAGGATGCCAATCTGGACCACGAATCCTCCGGGAGTTCATCCCGTCCTCTCTCTCACAAGCAGCAATGGCACCTCATGAATTCCTCTCACCTCCTGCGCCCTTCCAGTTCACCCCAACGAAGCCAGATACACACCTACACACCCATCCTTCCCGACCCCCACCAATCCTCGCCGTTGGCCCGCCCGTCAACACTTCAAAAACCATACAAAATGGCGCGCGCCGCGGTCGTAATCTTCTTCTTCGTCCTCGCCGTCGCAGCCGCCAGCGCCGCGCAGGCCCCCGCGGAGTCGCCGAAGGCGCCCGCAGCCTCCGCACCTGCCAATGCGCCCGAGGTCGCGAAGAAGGCCGCGTCTGCCCCGGCGTCGAGGAAGTCCGGTCCTGGTGCCGCGCCAGCCAGCAAGAGCTCGCAGGCCGCCTTCTCTTCACCGGGTGCTAGGGCGTGGGCTTCTACCGGCGAGGCGTCTAGCCCACTGGTGCCCATGGCCGTGGTGTTTCCTATCGCCGACGGGCCTGGTGCCGCGCCAGCCAGCAAGAGCTCGCAGGCCGCCTTCTCTTCACCGGGTGCTAGGGCGTCGGCTTCTACCGGCGAGGCGGCTAGCCCACCGGCGCCCATGGCCGTGGTGTTTCCTATCGCCGACGGGCCCGGTGCCGCGCCAGCCAGCAAGAGCTCGCAGGCCGCCTTCTCTTCACCGGGTGCTAGGGCGTCGGCTTCTACCGGCGAGGCGTCTAGCCCACCGGCGCCCATGGCCGTGGTGTTTCCTATCGCCGACGGGCCTGGTGCCGCGCCAGCCAGCAAGAGCTCGCAGGCTGTCTTCTCTTCACCGGGTGCTAGGGCGTCGGCTTCTGCCGGCGAGGTGTCTAGCCCACCGGCACCCATGGCCGCGGTGTCTCCTATCGCCGACGAGCCTGCTGAGGGATCGGATCCGGCTGATGCTGAGAAATCTAGTGCTGCTGCTCTGGTGGACAACGCCGCCATCGCTATTGCTGGTTATTTTAGAAAAGAAGGATTATTCCCGTCCTCTACATCTGACTAATATATGCATCTTCTTTATTAAACAAAGTATAGAAGGTTTGAGGTTCATTACAAGATCGTGCAGAGCTGATAGAGAAATCAAAAAGTGTAATAGAATGCCACAACCGGTAAAAATACGACAAGATGACTAAACACCTAGCCTATTACTGGATCACCATATCCAAACCGGTCATAGATATCCCTCGCTACCATCTCCTATGGGGTAGACCCAGTAACCTAACCTGCAAAAAGTTTATTTTATTTTTTAAAGATAGCAGGAGAGCTGCTACTATTCATTAAAAGGAAGCGGTAAAGAACCCGATGCTCGGTTAATCGAGAAAAACCGAGCTAAAACCTTTACAAAGAGCACACCACACCTAGCAAAACTAGGGCTGGAGCACAACAGGACATACAGGAGCGCCTAAAGACCGACACAACACGGACTGAAGCGTACATCACCCACCGCGCATACGCCCCGGCGACTTCGACTTTGCTTCAACCTCACGAGAGAGCACCACCCAGCTGTCTTGGACAAGGCCGCCACAAGCATGTTTGACGACATAACCATCACCGGAGAGAGACGACATGCCCGACGGAAGAGGAGCGAACATGTGCCTCGCCGAACACGAGAGGACGCCCAACATGACTCGCCTGACGCTGCAAGCATGTCAAGTGTGCTCCAAGTGCCCAACACCGCCGGCCAACTGCCGGCCCTGACGGACACGCCGCCGCAGACACCACCTCACCTCGCCACCGCCAGCACCCGACCAACCACTGCACCGCAAACCAGGTACTCCTGCCGAGAGGTCAACTCTCCACCTCCCATCGAAGAAATGACGCCAAGGGCGCCGCCGTCGCCGTCGCCGATCCAACAAGGTAGATCTTGGTTTTCACCCGGAGAGTATAACTCAAGGACATGAGAGGGGCCGAATCTCCTCGGTGACGCCTCCAACAAGGAAATAACACCCACAAGCATTGTCATCACCGGCCATGAGCATGAATTTCTTCCGGAGATACTACACGCCTACGCCGGGATGTTGCCGCACGCACACACCACCTTTAGATCTGGAGCCTAGCTCCTCACATCCTGGCCGGAGCATAGCCTGCTGAAAGATCGTGGATGTTGCCTAGAGGGGGGTGAGGGTGAATAGGCGCTTTAAAATAATTATGGTTTAGGCTTGAACAAATGCGGAATAAAACTACGTTTGATTTGTCGAGCACAAAACCTAAAACAACTAGGCTCACCTATGTGCATCAACAACTTATGCTAAGCAAGATAAACAAAGTGATAGCAAGATATATATCATGAAGCACTAAGGCTATCACAAAGTAAAGTGCATAAGAAAAGGGCTCGGGTAAGAGATAACCGAGGGACGTGGAGACGATGATGTATCCCGAAGTTCACACCCTTGCGGATGCTAATCTCTGTTTGGAGCGGAGTGGAGGCACAATGCTCCCCAAGAAGCCACTTAGGGCCACTGTAATCTCCTCAGGCCCTTGCACATTGCAAGATGCCGTGATTCCACTAAGGGACCCTTGAGGGCGGTCACCGAACCTGTACAAATGGCAATCCTTGGGGGCGGTCATCGAATCCGTACACTTTGGCAACCCTTGGGGGCGGTCACCGGAACCCGTACAAATTGCTGGGGCAATCTCCACAACCTGATTGGAGACCCGACACTTTCCCGGAGCTTTACACCACAAATGATTGAGCTCTGAGACACCAACGACCGTCTAGGGCGCCCAAGCACCCAAGAGGAACAAGCTCTAGGGTATCAAGCACCCAAGAGTAACAAGCTCTCAAACTTCACTTCCACATATCACCGTGGAGAACTCAAATCGATGCACCAAATGCAATGGCAAGGGCACACGGAGTGCCAAGTCCTTCTCTCCCAAATCCCACCACAACAACTAATGCTATGGAGGAAAATGAGAGGAAGAATGAAGAAGAGAACACGAAGAACTCCAAGATCTAGATCCAAGGGGTTCCCCTCACATAGAGGAGAAAATGATTGGTGGAAATGTGGATCTAGATCTCCTCTCTCTTTTCCCTCAAGAACTAGCAAGAATTCAAGGAGGGATTGAGAGAACACAAGCTCGAAGAAGGTCAACAATGAGGGCAAAACACGAGCTCAAAAGATTAAGTTCATCGGGGAAGAAGACACCCTTTTATAGGTGGAGACAAATCCAACCGTTATGCCCCCCCCCAGCCCGCACACAAGCGGTACTACCACCGAGAGGAGCAGTACTACCGCTTGGGGTGGTAGTTCCAGGTTAAAGTCCAGGCGCGGTAGTGCCGCCGGAGCGGTACTACCGTCCTCACAAGCGGTACTACCGCTTCGTGGCTCAGGACACAAAGAACAAGCAACAATAGAGGGAGGGTAGGACGGTAGTACTACATACAACGGTACTACCTCGCCCTACTACCGCTCTACTACCGTGGAGGCAACGAGGGACTACAGAAGCAAAGAGATAGGCAGTAGTGTGACGGTAGTCAGTCGCAGAAGTACTGCAATAGCGGTACTACTGCGGGGCAGGTGCGGTACTACCGTGCCCAACTGCCGTCAAAGCGAAAACGAGTCCAGAAGCCTGAAAACAAGCGGTAGTGCTCGTGGCACTGGACTGCGGAAGTACCATGCAAGCGGTACTACCGCTACCCAGGGCGTTACTACCGCTAGTGAGCTTCAAAATAGCCCAAGCAAAACAGAAGGATGCAATAAGGCCTGAACTGCCATAACTTCTACAAATGAGTTGCGAATTGAGAAAACTCAAGCTTGTCGGATAGAAGACGACAAATACTATCCAACAGCGACATTCAACAGGTTATAGTAAGAAGAGGCAGAGGAAGAATGCCTAAGATATGGAGATGTGAAACCTCTATGACTGAAGAAACGACAAAAACTCCAACATCGGAAACATCATAGAAGATGCATATATGAACTCCGTTTTTGATGAACTCGAGCTTGTCATGAAGATGACCATAAGCTCTAAAAACTCACCGAGAGAAACACCAAACGAGAACCAAGAAACATGATGCAAGGATGCAATGGTTTGAGCTTTCTACGAATGATACGATCAAGCTACTTACTTGAGATCCCCCTTGATAGTACGACAATCGATCCTATAACCCGGTCTCCCGACTACCACCATGAAACCGATAAAATAGAAAACCTATCAAGGGCAAACTTTGCCTTGCACATAGTCCACTTGAGCTAGATGATGACGATCTTGACTTCCTCAAGTTTCACCACCTTTCTTGATTGCGTTGGTTTGATGAAGACAAGTAGATTTCTCCCCCATACTCCAGTATGGGTGAGCCACTCTTCGGCACATCTTCACAAGTACATTGTCACCACAATGGACAGTAAGCTTCAAGCACGATCTCTTCGTGATGCTCCACTTGAACTTGCACACCGCAATCTTGATGACGGACACCACTTGATGTCAACCTCCATGGGTTGTATGAGATCTTCCTCTTGACGCAAGCCCATGGAAACATACCTAACCCCACATAGAACTCTCACGTAGACCATGGGTTAGTACACAAGGCGTAATGACAATGCTTACCATACCATGGGATCACTTAATCCCTCACGATACATCTTGTATGCTTTGTGTGTTGATCAACTCGATTCACTCTTTGACTTGTTCTTGATCAACCTTGTATCATGTCTTCTACATGACCAATCTTTGGATAGTTCCTTGAATAGCACTTTGGTCATCACATAAACTCCTTGAAACCAACACATGGACTTCAAGAAATGCATATGGACAAATCCTTCAAATATAACTCAAGGCAACCATTAGTCCATAGAGATTGTCATCAATTACCAAAACCAAACATGGAGGCACCGCATGTTCTTTCACCTGCAGCACCACTGACCTGCTCAAAAGATGCACCAGGGCGCCACCATGAGGTGCACTGCATCCAGCCTACCGCAGTGCTTGGACATGTCCAGACCAGGCATGCCCGCCTGCCCGCAACTGCCCCTGTATGCATGCCGGAGACCTGGCAGCAGCTCCCGCTTGGGACTCCACCGCATAGCCCGGACGACGCAGATCCGCCGCCCTAGCCTCACGAGCCCACGGCAGGCTCGGGTGGGCCCAGATCGGGCCCACCCCGCCTGCAGCTGCAGCCGTGCGCCCACCGGAGGGAGGCAGAGGCGGCGCGGCCTCGAGCTCCAGCACCCCACCTCGGCCAATCACCACCGCCGCCGGCCTCAGATGGAGCAACCTTTAGATCCGCCCGCCTGCCACCGAGCGAGGCCGCGCCTCCGAGAAGGCAACAGAGAAAACTCCCTGCCGCCGCCATCCCTGGAGCCGGCCGAGCTTCGCCGACGATCCCCTCTGGCGGCGGCGAGGGAAGGGTGGAGGGAGGGGCGGCCGGTTAGGGTTTCTCCCCCGGAGTCGCCAAGGAGAAGGCGCGGGGGTTGGGACCGGTCAAAGGTCCTACTGAACATAGTTTATAGGAGTTTATCTATTGAAAACCATATCATTTTTGCATTTCCATATAGCCCAAATTAATGTGCATACTCCTATCCAAATATGTCTCGCAGTATTTGGCTCTACTCCAATTAGTCACATCCCTACTTTTTAGAGGGTTAATATTAAAGGCTACATGAATTGATCAGCGTCATAATAGTTTGGCAAGCGGACACTCGAGAAAGAGGTGTTTAATCGTTTCATCTTGGTCACAAAAGCAACTTTGTTGACTACCCTCCCAATTGCGCTTGTCCAAATTATCCTTAGTCAGAATCACCTCCTTGTGAACAAACCGCATGAAGACTTTGATCCTTAAAGGTACTTTGATCTTCCAGATATGTATCGATTTTGGAATCGGGCCGAGTCAATTATGTCAACTTACATAGATTTCACTGAGAAGATTCCGCTCCTGGTTAATCTCTAGTTAATACTATCAGGCTCATCTGAGAGATGAGCATCCATCAACCTGCGCGCCAGATGTAGCCACGGTTCCCATCGACTCCTACTAAAGATCTCCGGAATTGGATATTTAGAGGGTTAGACTGTAATATTATAGCAACATATGTCTCCTTACGCTGTACAATATTATAGATGGACCGATATTTTGTAGCTAGAGGCATCTCCCCTAACCACGTATCCTCCCAGAATCTAGTCGAATTACCGTTTCCAATGATGAATATGGTCCTATGGAAGAAAGTTGCTTTTGTTCTCACTAATCCCTTCCAGACAGGTGAATCATTGGGTCTCACGGTAACCTGGGTCAAGGTCTTAGATTGTATGTACTTATTACGTAAAATTTGTACCCACATGTCCTCGGTCTCAACAGAAAGCCTGTACAGTCATTTATTGAGCAGACATCTATTTTTTACCTCTAAATTCTCAATGCCGAGACCACCCTAGTTCTTCGGTCTACAAATGATATCCCACTTAGTAAGCATGTATTTCCTCTTTATTTCATCGCTCTACCAAAAGAATCGTGATCGATAGAGGTCTAACATTTTTTGTACCCCTACAAGGTACTTCGAAGAAAGACAGAAGGAACATCGGCATACTTGTAAGCACTGAGTTTATTACTCCCTCCGTTCCTAAATATAAGTCTTTTTAAACATTTCAAATGGGCTACAACATGCAGATGTATGTAGACATATTTTAGAGTGTAGATTCACTCACTTTGCTCCGTATGTAGTCACTTGTTGGAATATCTAAAAAGACTTATATTTAGGAATGGAGGGAGTAGTATAAGCTGACCTTCGTATGACACAAGCTTACCCTTCTAGCAACTTAGTTTTTTTTTCAATCGATTTTCAATGCATTTTCACTACTTGTTAGATAGCTTGCGATGGTGAATTGGGATACCGGGTAACTAAAAGGTAGCACTGGCGGAGCCTCGTCTGGGCTAAAGGGGGCCACAACCCCCCTCCAAATTTGAAAAAAATATCTCTACTCCTAATGGAGGAGTAAGTAGGTCGTTTCGTTCGTTCCCATCGATAGACTTTCCTACCCGTCCATCCATCCCGTCCCCCACGCAGCAGCGCTAAAAAAACAATCCTTCCCTTCTTCCTTCTGCGCATGAACTAAAACTGGAAGGCAAATAACCGAGAAATGGAAACTCACCCACGGACGTCGATCCCCTTCCCCTCTCCCGTTGTCTTTCTTTTCCAAGTTGTAGTCACCGTCTCGTCCCCTTCTTCTATTCTCTTTAGAGAGATGGGGGTCGGGCTCTCCTGCTGGGATCCCTGCACGCACTATCGTGTAGGGTCAACCAGCGGCCAACACGTGGCCTGGTGGACCCATCACTCAAACAACCCACCAGATCGTATATCTCTAATTACAGAAAATCAGGAAAACTGCCTTTCTTTCTCCCGCGTATCAACAGACTGCCGCCAAAATCTCCAACACCCTTTCTCCTATCTATCTACTCCATTGTGGATCACACGAGAATAGATCAGGATCGATAGAGAATTGCCCTCTCACATGGACCAGCATCTATGGTGTTCTTCGGCATGGAAGGAGCTCCCGCGCTTCATCATCCATAGGTTTGTTGTTGTGCCTTGAATCTACAAATTATCAACACTCTCATCATATGGAGGAGACAAGATTAAACAGAAGCAAACTAAGAGCTTAATCTATGACATGCAGATTAATCCTAGAGACATAGCTCCTCGCACTTCATCTTTCATTGGTCTGTTTGTGTCTTTTTGCCAATTGTAATGATAGAGAATATTGTATCTAAGAAAAAAGTCAATTTTTTGGTAATGCTCCTATGAATACAGTGCGATATTTGGCAAAATATGTTGTTGAATCTTCAAGTGTTGTTCAGGTTTCACAACAACAGGACTGAACATCGTGTGGTTTTTTTACAAAAATGTTTCGCCCATGAACTAATTAGTATATGATATTTTTTTTATGTTGTGTAGATCAGGAGACCACAGATGTGGGAGAGGAAAGTCAAAACACAGATGATTATTACAGCAAAAGGTTAAAGCCAGAGATATGAATGGAATTTGAGAATGAAGATATATCATATGAGTTTTATAATGCATATGCAGGACATGCAGGTTTCAGTGTGAGGAAATTTTGGCATGATAAATCCTCAACGAATGTTATTCGAACAAAGAAATTTGTATGCTCAAAGGCAGGTTTCAAGGACAAGAGCAAGGAACAATGCCAGCGGAAGCGAGAAGATACAAGTTGGGTGTCTGGCAGAGATGACCATTAAAATAAGTGCTAACGGAAAATATGTTGTAAGCAGCTTTGAGGATGCCCATAATCATGAACTGGTAACTCCAAGCAAAGCCCATCTACTGCGATCCCAAAGAAGAATTACAGAAGCTCAGAAGGCCCAGATTGACATTTTGAATAATTCAGGTATTAGACCAAAATCTGGTCATGAAGTGATGAGTAGGCAAGCAGTAGGGCGACAAAGTCTTTGCTTCGGTCACAAAGATTATAAAAATTATCTCCGATCAAAGCATATGCAATCAATCCAAGAAGGAGATACTGGTGCCATTCTTCAATATCTACAGGAGATGCAAATGGAAAATCCTTCCTTTTTTATGCAATACAAGTAGATGAAGAGGATATGATGACTAACATATTCCGGGCAGATGCAAGA
Organism: Triticum aestivum; assembly: GCF_018294505.1. Lineage (NCBI taxonomy): Eukaryota > Viridiplantae > Streptophyta > Magnoliopsida > Poales > Poaceae > Triticum > Triticum aestivum. The sequence continues at coordinate 177,627,069 of NC_057814.1, forward strand.
TCAATATTAGATTATCACTACTTTGGTGATGTGGTATGCTTTGACACAACCTTTAAGACAAATAGTTATGGCAGACCATTTGCCCCTTTTGTTGGTGTCAACCGTCATAAACAAACAGTGGTTTTTGGAGCTGCATTACTGTATGATGAAACAGCCGATACGTTTGAATGGTTATTTGAAACATTCAAAAGGGCCATGTCAGGAAAGGAACCAAAAACAATATTGACCGACCAAAAACAATATTAACATGCATGGCTATCCACTAACTAACCAATTCCTGGACTCACTCCAGTAACAAACAAACGCACTGACCCGACCAATTTCTAGACTTTTTTTCTAGACTAATGCATGCACTAATTACCCACTATACTATTTGGCCATGCACACACGCATTGACCAGCTATTACTCAAATGATATGCACACATGCACGTGCACACATGTCATGATTAGCTCCAACAGTGTGCACTAACTCCAGATGCATCAGCCCCGACATCACCTCCGAGTGAACAAAAACGCTGCAACAAGCAAACCAAATCAGGAAAAAAACCCTGAATCAAATCAAGCCTATTGAGAAGCAAGAGACCAAGGGATTTCTGCCTATCACATGCGGCGGTGCCAGCATAATAGTGCGAAGGAGCTCGTCACTGTCGAAACATAACCGTAGCCGCAGAGAAGATCAGTGGTGGCGGCACGAGAGATTTACATGTCTGTCAAGGAAGGGCAAGAATCATCTCAACTACACAGGGGGCATGGCATGAGGCCGTTCTGATTTAGGGTATGTTTGGTTTGAGCCCCAGCTAGCCCTACCAAAATTTTGAGCCCCAGCTGCCGACTAAGGTATTGTTTCACTTATAAGTCAGACTCTCAAATTCAAGTTTATTTCTCACACAAAATCGTTCCTTTCTTATTTCAGGACTTGGGTAGCCAATCAAGCCATGGACAAGATAGCACTTTTAAATAGCTCTGTATAAATATTGCTTCTCAGAATTTCTCTACAAAACAATAACGTCCTGATGTAATAGTTTATCTTACTATTCCTTTTGGTGTGAGATGTATAACAGATTTATTCTAAATGGAGACATAAAAGTGTACTGATTAGTTGCTGGTTATTTCTCTATGGTTCAATCCACAAGGATCTTTCACCAATTTGAGATTTCTGTGACTGTTGTGTGACTTAAAGCAGAGAACATGTCCACATGAGGCTGCCTAGTTTGAAATCATTGAAAGCTAGTTCAATCTCAAATTAATTGTTATCTTAGCAATATACTACGTAGTAATTAATTGGATGGCCCCTGTACTAGTCCGAAGCCATCGAAAGCTAGCTACTAGTACATGATATAGATGAAGAAATCAGCTACCACTAACCTCTGTCTGACGAGTGTGCATCGGCCTCCCGTCTTGATGTGCGCCTGCACGACCTCCTGCGGCATCCCGGCGAAGCAGCGCCGCACCCAGCCGACCTCATGCCCTGCAGGTCCCCACCTTCTCCAATGGATCTGCTCAGTCTAGGAGGGGAACGACGGCATGCTAGAGCAGCTACTCCAGACCCGGCCGAGGCTTGGGCGCGCCGGAGTCAGGCAGCGGCTGCTCCCTCTGTCGCTGGCCACGACCACGAGCCTGGACCGTCGGACGGCGGACCTCACTTTCTCGAATCCTCTCTCTCACGAAGCTCAGCTCAGTGGAATAACGGTACTAGCTCGAAGCGTCCGCGGCGGATAAGGCAAGGGAAAGGACTTTTCAGAAAACCAAACAAAACAAAATCTGTTTATTAAGTGGTGGGGTCCACGGGTACATGTGTTGCTCAACTATTGGCCCTGCACAATAGCGCGTGCAGGGCTCCCAGCAGGAGAGCCGAACCCGAGAGGTGTCGGGCTCTCCTGTTGGGATCCCTGCACGCACTATCGTGCAGGGTCAACCAGCGGCCAACACGTGGCCTGGTGGACCCATCACTCAAACAACCCACCAGATCGTATATCTCTAATTACAGAAAATCAGCAAAACTGCCTTTCTTTCTCCCGCGTATCAACAGACTGCCGCCAAAATCTCCAACACCCTTTCTCCTATCTATGTACTCCATTGTGGATCACACGAGAATAGATCAGGATCGATAGAGAATTGCCCTCTCACGTGGACCATCATCTATGGTGTTCTTCGGCATGGAAGGAGCTCCCGCGACTTCATCATCCATAGGTTTGTTGTTGTGCCTTGAATCTGCAAATTATCAACACTCTCATCATATGGAGGAGACAAGATTAAACAGAAACAAACTAAGAGCTTAATCTATGACATGCAGATTAATCCTAGAGACTTAGCTCCTCGCACTTCATCTTTCATTGGTCTGTTTGTGCCTTTTTGCCAATTGTAATGATAGAGAATATTGTATCTGAGAAAAAAGTCAATTTTTGGTGATGCTCCTATGAATACAGTGCGATATTTGGCAAAATATGTTGTTGAATCTTCAAGTGTTGTTCAGGTTTCACTACAACAGGACTGAACATCGTGTGGTTTTTTTTACAAAAATGTTTCGCCCATGAACTAATTAGTATATGATATTTTTTTATGTTGTGTAGATCAGGAGACCACAAATGTGGGAGAGGAAAGTCGAAACACAGATGATTATTACAGCAAAAGGTTAAAGCCAGAGATAGGAATGGAATTTGAGAATGAAGATATAGCATATGAGTTTTATAATGGATATGCAGGACATGCAGGTTTCAGTGTCAGGAAATTTTGGCATGATAAATCCTCAACGAATGTTATTCGAACAAAGAAATTTGTATGCTCAAAGGCAGGTTTCAAGGACAAGAGCAAGGAACAATGCCAGCGGAAGCGAGCAGATACAAGAGTTGTGTGTTTGGCAGAGATGACCATTAAAATAAGTGCTAACGGAAAATATGTTGTAAGCAGCTTTGAGGATGCTCATAATCATGAACTGGTAACTCCAAGCAAAGCCCATCTACTGCGATCCCAAAGAAGAATTACAGAAGCTCAGAAGGCCCAGATTAACATTTTGAATGATTCAGGTATTAGACCAAAATCTGGTCATGAAGTGATGAGTAGGCAAGCAGTAGGGCGACAAAGTCTTTGCTTCGGTCACAAAGATTATAAAAATTATCTCCGATCAAAGCATATGCAATCAATCCAAGAAGGAGATACAGGTGCCATTCTTCAAGATCTACAGGAGAAGCAAATGGAAAATCCTTCCTTTTTTTATGCAATACAAGTAGATGAAGTGGATATGATGACTAACATATTCTGGGAAGATGCAAGATCAATATTAGATTATCACTACTTTGGTGATGTGGTATGCTTTGACACAACCTTTAAGACAAATAGTTATGGCAGACCATTTGCCCCTTTTGTTGGTGTCAACCATCATAAACAAACAGTGGTTTTTGGAGCTGCATTATTGTATGATGAAACAACCGATACGTTTGAATGGTTATTTGAAACATTCAAAAGGGCCATGTCAAGAAAGGAACCAAAAACAATATTGACCGACCAATGTCCTGCCATTATTAGTGCCATTGACAAGGTTTTTACTAATTCAATACATCATCTATGTGTGTGGCACATGTATCAGAATGCTGCAAAACATTTGAGTCATGTTTTCCAAGGTTCAAAGACATTTAAGAAAGATGCTAGAGTTGTGCTAGCTAGGCAGTATGGATCACTATGTCGCACTTACAATAAAATTTTGAGCAAAGCAGCAGCAAACAAAGAGGCATATGCACTACTGTAAAGTATGTCAATTGAACTAATGGAAAAGGTGGACCAGATTTTACATGGAAGCAACCAGTCGAAAGATATCCCATCAAATCACGAACAAGCTGAGAAGCAAGCAGAGAAACAACCAGTTGAATGCAACAATGAGAACGTTGTCCAAGCACATGGAATAAAGAGAAAAGAAAAAGGAAATAGCAGTAAGAGGATTAAATCTGGTTTGAACGTTGACCTCACTTTTTGCCGTTATTCCACTGAGCTGAGTCCAGGAATTGATTAGTTAGTGGATAACCATTGCATACTCAGGGAGAACACTTATACTTTGATAATTTAGTGAGAGATCATGTTAAAATGCTACCGTCAATTAAAGCAAGATAAGATGCATAAAAGATAAACATCACATGCAATCAATATAAGTGATATGATATGGCCATCATCATCTTGTGCTTGTGATCTCCATCTCCGAAGCACCGTCATGATCACCATCGTCACCGGCGCGACACCTTTATCTCCATCGTAGCATCGTTGTCGTCTCGCCAATCTTATGCTTCTACGACTATCGCTACCGCTTAGTGATAAAGTAAAGCATTACAGGGCGATTGCATTGCATACAATAAAGCGACAACCATATGGCTCCTGCCAGTTGCCGATAACTCGGTTACAAAACATGATCATCACATACAATAAAATTTAGCATCATGTCTTGACCATATCACATCACAACATGCCCTGCAAAAACAAGTTAGACGTCCTCTACTTTGTTGTTGCAAATTTTACGTGGCTGCTACGGGCTTAGCAAGAACCGTTCTTACCTACGCATCAAAACCACAACGATAGTTTGTCAAGTTGGTGCTGTTTTAACCTTCGCAAGGACTGGGCGTAGCCACGCTCGGTTCAACTAAAGTTGGAGAAACTGACACCCGCCAGCCACCTGTGTGCAAAGCACGTCGGTAGAACCAGTCTCGCATAAGCGTACGCGTAATGTCGGTCTGGGCCGCTTCATCCAACAATACCGCCGAACCAAAGTATGACATGCTGGTAAGCAGTATGACTTATATCGCCCACAACTCACTTGTGTTCTACTCGTGCATATGACATCTACGCATAAAACCTATCTCTGATACCACTGTTGGGGAACGTAGTAATTTCAAAAAATTTCCTACGCACACACAGGATCATGGTGATGCATAACAACGAGAGGGGAGAGTGTTGTCCACGTACCCTCGTAGACCGAAAGCGGAAGCGTTAGCACAACGCGGTTGATGTAGTCGTACGTCTTCACGATCCGACCGATCAAGTATCGAACGCACGGCACGTCCGAGTTCAGCACACGTTCAGCTCGATGACGTCCCTCGAACTCCAATCCAGCCGAGCTTTGAGGGAGAGTTCCGTCAGCACGACGGTGTGGTGACGATGATAATGTTCTACCGACGCAGGGCTTTGCCTAAGCACCGCTATGATATTATCGAGGTGGATTATGGTGGAGGGGGGCACCACACACGGCTAAGAGATCAAGAGATCAATTGTTGTGTCTCTGGGGTGCCCCCTGCCCCCGTATATAAAGGAGCAAGGGGGGAGAGGCGGCCGGCCAAGAGGAGGCGCGCCAGGAGGAGTCCTACTCCCACCGGGAGTAGGACTCCCTCCCTTCCTTGTTGGATTAGGAGAAGGGGGGAAGGAGGAGGAAGAGAGGAAGGAAAGGGGGCGTGCCGCCCCCTCCTTGTCCAATTCGAACTAGAGGGGGAGGGGGCGCGCGACCTGCCCTAGCCGCCTATCCTCTTCTCCACTAAGGCCCATGTAGGCCCATTAAACCCCCGGGGGGTTCCAGTAACCTCCCGGTACTCCGGTATATATCTGATAACCCCCGGAACCATTCCGGTGTCCGAATATAGTCGTCCAATATATCAATCTTCATGTCTCGACCATTTCGAAACTCCTCGTCATGTACGTGATCACATCCGGGACTCCGAACTACCTTCGGTACATCAAACATATAAACTCATAATATAACTGTCATCGAAACTTTAAGCGTGCGGACCCTACGGGTTCGAGAACTATGTAGACACGACCGAGACACGTTTCCGGTCAATAACCAATAGCGGAACCTGGATGCTCATATTGGCTCCCACATATTCGACGAAGATCTTTATCGGTCAAACCGCATAACAACATACGTTGTTCCCTTTGTCATCGGTATGTTACTTGCCCGAGATTCGATCGTCGGTATCTCAATACCTAGTTCAATCTCGTTACCGGCAAGTCTCTTTACTCGTTCCGTAATACATCATCCCGCAACTAACTCATTAGTTGCAATGCTTGCAAGGCTTAAGTGATGTGCATTACCGAGTGGGCCCAGAGATACCTCTCCGACAATCGGAGTGACAAATCCTAATCTCGAAATACGCCAACCCAACAAGTACCTTTGGGGACACCTGTAGAGCACCTTTATAATCACCCAGTTACGTTGTGACATTTGGTAGCACACAAAGTGTTCCTCTGGTAAACGGGAGTTGCATAATCTCATAGTCATAGGAACATGTATAAGTCATGAAGAAAGCAATAGCAGAATACTAAACGATCGTGTGCTAAGCTAACGGAATGGGTCAAGTCAATCACATCATTCTCCTAATGATGTGATCCCGTTAATCAAATGACAACTCATGTCTATGGCTAGGAAACATAACCATCTTTGATCAACGAGCTAGTCAAGTAGAGGCATACTAGTGACACTCTGTTTGTCTATGTATTCACACATGTATCATGCTTCCGGTTAATACAATTCTAGCATGAATGATAAACATTTATCATGATATAAGGAAATAAATAATAACTTTATTATTGCCTCTAGGGCATATTTCCTTCGCCCCAAACCATCGAACTTTTTAGGGTTGCAGACCGCTGCCCATTTCACCAAATGGTACTTTCGTTTAGTCCCGGTTCCTTCCCAAAAGAACCGGGATCGCGGCGTGTCAAGCTTGGCATGAACACCATCTGCAAGAAGAAACATCCCCATTGTGAATAGGGGTAGCGAGGACAGGCTCGAGTTAGTTAAGATAAGTCTAGCAGCTGAGGACATAAACCTCCCTCGCCGTGGGCTAACCCGATTGACCACTTTGCCATAAAGTGGCGCCCAGTCCGCAATGGTCAGGTTCTTGTAAGAGATTGGGAGGCCAAGGTATTTGATCGGAAATCTCCTGATGTTGCAATTGAGCAAGTTGGCAACCCGAGTACTTTCATGATCCGCCATCCCAATGGTGATCACTTTGCTTTTAAGGAAATTGATCTTAAGCCCCGACAAGATCTCAAAAGCGAGGAGCAGCAACTTTATTGAGGTGATACTATGGTCTTCAGGTTCAAATAGAAGCATCGTATCGTCTGCGTATTGTTGGTGAGTAACGCCGCCGGGGATGAGGTGCGGGACGATCCCTCGAATGTGTCCCGTCGCTCTAGCTTTGTTAATCATCGCCGCTAGGGCATCCGCAACAAAGTTGAAAATTAGTGGCGAGCTCGGGTCGCCCTGCCGAAGTCCATGTTTGTTGTGGAAGAACTTGCCCATTGTACCACCGATGGTAACCGTTGTGTGCCCACTACACACTAGGTGCATAATGCGGTGAATGAAACCCGCCTCAAAACCCTTTTTGAGGAAGACCTCACGCATGAACTCCCAGTTCACGCGGTCGTATGCTTTCTCAAAATCCAGTTTGAGGAGCACACCTTGTGACTTGTTGCGTTTTAGCTCGTGCACTATTTCATGGAGCGCAATCGGACCTTCTAGGATGTTATGGTGTTTGAGGAAACCGGTCTAACTAGAACTAATGACGCGTTGTGACACCGGGGCCAAGCGCGAGGTATAGGCTTTAGCGCAAATTTTGAACGGGACGTTGATCAGCGTGATCGGCCTAAAGAGCTTGATGTCATCGGCCCCTTTTACTTTAGGTATCAAGCTAATAGCATCGTAGTTAAGGCGCGACAAGTCGACCGTACCCGTAGCGAAACTGTTCACAATCTCGTAGAACAGATGTTTGAGGCAGGGCCAAAACTTTTTGAAGAACTCTACAGGCCACCCATCCGGCCCGGGTGCCGTGTTGGTTTTCATGTCATCCAGAGCTTTGTCTATTTCATCCGGGAGAAACGAGAGAGAGAGCGCTTCGTTCTCTTCCCGCGAAACCCGTTCCGAAGGTTCCCACAAGTCCTCCCGGAGGCAAAGTGATTTTTTCTCGGCCGTCCCCAAAAGGCCAATGAAAAACTCATAGATGTGGGATACGATTTGCTCGTTGGTCAAAAGGAGGCCATTGTCAGATTGAAGGCGTAGAATATTACTTTTGCATTTCCTACCGTTAGCATAAGCGTGAAAGTAACTAGTGTTTGCATCTCCTTTCATAACCCACTTGAGTCCACCCCTATGTCGCCAATATTCTTCCTCCGATGTAAGAATTGCGATGACTTTGTTCTCGAGGGCATATCTATGGGCCCATTCTCCCTCTGAGAATGTCCGGCGATCTGCCTCCACATCCAGCTCTGCAATCTCATCGACAATCCTAGCACGCTCTTTTTTGGATTCACTGCCGTGGTTAGCACCCCACCCACGGAGGAAGGCCCGGAGTTTGCTAGCCGCCGCAGTCCAACATTCTGCCGGTCCGCGTTGCGGCCCCAGTTGTGCGCAAATCGACAACCAGTGCTCGACAACCAAATGTGCAAACCCCTCGGACTCGAACCACGCCGTTTTGAAGTAGAATCTAGGGCTACGCCGAATGAAATCCTCCCCAGAGGAAAAAATCAAAGGCACATGGTCCGATCCGATACGCGTTTCGGCCACGAGCGTGCACATGGGGAAAAGCGCCTCCCATTCGGGAGTAAAGAAAACTCGGTCTAACACGCTTCGCACCGGCTGCATCTGCTTGTTAGTCCATGTATATCTGGCCCCGGTCCTGGCAGCCTCGCGCAAAGTCGCCGCCGCAATGGCATTATTGAACATGGACACCCTAGTCGAGTCAATGTTAGCATTGTTCTTGTCCGCCCCTGAGTGGATTAAGTTGAAACCGCCCCCTACCAACACTGGCAGGTTGATAGCCCGTTTGGTCCCGACCAAATTTGTAAGCTCGAGCAAGAAATTTGCCGAACGAGCGTGATCAGCAGGCCTGTAAATGCACACAATAACCCACGAGTGACCCAAGGCACGATGTTTAATAGTAGCCGCAAGAAAAAATACACCAATGTCCCAACTCAAAACATCACAAACATCATGATTACAACCCATTAAAATGATGCCCGAGTGCCCCACCGAAGGCACCCAGTGCCAATCGAAAGGCTGCAGGGGATCAAAAGCAATAAGATCGCAGAAAGAAAAGTCTGTTTTAATCATTTCCTGAAGCGCAACCACGTCGATCCGTTCCTTGGCCATGTACTCCTTGAGTTGGGTACGACGCCCTCCGTGGCCACAACCACGAATGTTCCAGAACATGTAGCGCATTTATTACGCAGGCGCACTCCCCTGGAGGTCACCGGTTTGGCCACACGCTTCTGAGCTGGCATTCGGATGGTGGAAGGAAGGTCAGAAGCCGCCCTGGCTTCTGTCCCCTCAACGGGCTCTGCCTCGGCACCAGCTCCGACTGGTACAATGGCAAGCTGATTCTGATCAGCACAACGGGCAGCCGTAGCAGCGAGTGCGGCTTGCGCTTCTTCCCACACATGAACAAGCGTAATGATATCTACATTAGGCGCACTGATCGCCACACCGCTATCGTCGAGGATACAAGCAAGATGCTCGTCCGAAAAAGCATTCAAAATACGGTATGAGGGCAAAGGATTACCTGAAGATTCAAGATTCTTGTCTGAGAGCCGAAGCTTGGCGCTCTCCATGGATGACAGCTCACCCAGCTTGGCCTTGGCCCGCACGCTGGGAGCCCGCTGCACCACCGGTGTCGCCTTGGAGTGCCTGGCCTTGTTGCCCGCTTCGGGCGCACCCAGCGCCGCCCCCAGCTCACCACCGAGCGTCGCCGTCGCCGTCGGAATGGTCGAAACCTGCTTGTTGGCCGGCTTGCGACCGGCCGTCTTCTTGGCCTGGCAACCTGAGCTGTTGGAGCCACGCTTGGGTGCCGGCGTCATGTCGCAGCCCTCGGCCAGAACGCACCCGGAGTCCGTCCCTGTCGCCACTGGAGGCGAGGACGGCAGGAGAGTAGAAGTGGTGGCCCCAACCATCTTGTTGGGCTCGGCCAGGACCAAAATCTGAGAAGAGAGGTTGGACCCATACTCGTCAAAGGTTAGCGCGAGTGAGCGAGCCAGCGGCGGCACACTCACCGCCGTGTCTTGGGTCGCCACCCCTATGGCCCCAGCGTCAGCCGACAATGCACCCAACTTATCCCACGTCTCCGCATCGATCGAAGTGTCTTGAAGGCTGTCCTCTTGGTCGTCTCCCATGTCTTGCATCTTGGTGTCCTGGTCCGCGGCAGCGATAGAAGCCCCGCCAGCCTCCTACTGCGTCTTGCCAGCCCCAGCGCCGCTAGGTCTCGCACTGCCTGATGGGCATGCTCCCCCTGCAGGTCAGAATCCTTGGGAGGGGGATTGGACGGCCCCGCTCCAGGGTCCACCCGCTCGCCCCCGCGCTTGGGAAGCACTTCTCATTCCACCTTGATCTGGTAGCCCTCGTGATTGAACCAAACTTCCACAAACCCATTAAGCTTCTCTGGTGCCTTGCACGCAATCTTCATCCTCACCAGCCACAACCTGATGAGGGATAGCTCATCCACCACGATTGGCCGACCAAGCATCCGGAACCCTTCCATGATGCGGTCCTCACGCCTGTGCTTCTTAGGGATGCCGTGCAATTTCACCCACGTCTCGGGCATGGCCATTGGCTGCACTTCCTCGTGTAGCATATCCTGCACCGAAGCTGTGATGTCATTGATGGACAAGAACAGCTTCCCACTTAACTTCGCCATATGCAGCAGATCAGTAGACGGGAAAACCACCAAGAAATCAGCGTCACCCACCTGAGTCACTTGCCAGTCCCAATCCCCGGTCACCATGTGTTGCAGCTCTTGCTTGAGGATGCGCAGATTGAGCTTCCTAGGCTCCGCAGATAGGATAGCCGGGTTCTCAACACGAGCATCCACGGGCAGGTCAGCCTCGGCCTCCTCGTCGAACTCAAGACAGAAGAAACCTTCGCCAGAGATGGCGCTGCCCATGATCTGCAAGTGCAGTTGACGACCTCACGATGGGCAATGCGCGGAAGCGTGCCCCTCTTCCTTATAGAGCACGCAGAGAGGCTTGTACTTACACTTAGATTGAAAGTGTCCCAAGCGCCCACACTTGAAGCACTCGACATCGGGGGCCTCCTCCACTAGAATGGGCTCCTCCGTCGTGCCCTTGGACGAGGAGGGCAGCGCCATCGCCAGCGGCTCTGCGAGCGCCCGCGGCTTCTTGGCCAACGGGTCACCGTGGCCCCCACCACAGTTGGGATGCACCATCGGCTTCCGTTCGAGCTCCCGACGTCGTTGGTTGGCCTTCTTATTCTTCCTGCGTTCCTGAAGCTGGATCCACCACGGGAGAGGAGGACCCCAATCCCCCTCGCGCCCGCCCTGGTCACGGGATCCGCCGCGCTCCTCCCGGGCCTCTCGGCCACCCGAGCGCTCCCGCATCGCACGCTTCTCCTTGTCGCGTAGATCCCGCCCCCTACGCCGGCCCGCCTCGTGGTCGGAGATCTCCATAGGCCTCTTGTCAGCCCGCCGATCCCCCATCACCGCCGCCGTGAAGGACTTGAGGAGAGGGGGAGGAGGGGAGAGATCTAGAGAGTGCGGGCAGAGTGAGCGAGGCGCCGCACCTCACTGGAAGTGGCTGGAAACCCTAAATGGGGATCCTGGCAGCCCCGCCTCAGCCATATATAGCCCGGCACGGGCCTTGGAGCGGGCCGAGACGCCATGGGCCTAGCAGGCCCCACAGGCTCCATGTGGGTCGGAAGGATATCCGCGACCTGTCCCATCCCAGCAGGCACCACCGTCATGGGCCTCTGTGGGCACATAGGCCCAGGCCCAATAACAGTAGTCGGCCCAGTTGTGCCAACCCTAGGCACTGGGGGGTGGGGGGAAGGCGACGGCTCCCGACCGCGTACCGCCGCCACCGGGGAAGGTGGAGCCGGCAGGCATGGCCAATCCTCCCTAGGTGGCACTTCCCCAGCCGCCGCCACCAAGCCCGCCGCCGCCTTGGATCTGATGGTCCGCGCCGCCCCCGCCGCATCACCCGAGCCCAAACTCAAGCCCGAGCTCGCCATCGACGACGGCTGCCAAATGCGAGAGGCCAAGGCACGCGAACCCCGGCCGCCCAGCGCAAAACGGCAGTCGCGCCTCGTGCGCAGACCACGCGACTCCGCCGCAAACGCCACAAAGTCTCCGACCGATGGCCCCGCCGGCACCACACGCAGCATCTGCTCCACCTCCGCACCCATCTCGTCGTCCTCTGAATCCTCTGACTCCAGCGCCGAGAAGCGGTTGCGCCGCGAGCCAGCCCCCACCACAGGTGAGCCGGCGCGGCCAGCCGCCCCTCTCACCAGAGGGGACCCCGCGCCGCGGCGGACCAGAGTCCATCCCGCCGACGGGGAGTCGCCCGACGCCAGCACCACTGCGCTCTTGCAGTCGCCATTCCGTACGCCCAACGGCTTGCACATTTCGAACCCTCGTCCTACCGCGTGCCTTCTTCCTTCTTCCATAGCCATGCATGTTAGGTGAGTTCATTTGAGTAGTGGCCGGACGTGTTAGTTGCACGAGAATAGGTCTTAGTTGGTTAGTAGTGTGAGTGGCATGGCCGCACGGGTGCTCACCCCTGTGTATATATGCTGCACATTGAGTTAATGAAACGTAAGAGGCCGTGAGGGCTGACGAAAATATGTAGCCTGTGTGTTCGCCAAGGAGAAGAGCCTATGTCAAAGCTTTTGTGCTCCTTCCTGGTCCATGTGTGTGTGTTCTTGTGTTCTTGAGAGAAGAAGATAGAGAGAAACCACAAGAGAGTTGTGTGAGGCAGCTCGAGGTAGAAGAAGGTCGGCGCTGCGAGAGGCGGCGCCAACACACACGGCCTTGATGAAGGTGGAGATCTCGCTCTAGTTTCCAGCGACGTTCTCTGCTTGTCCGTATCACCATCTTTAGTATTTAAAGGATATAGCCTAGACAAACTTATTTTAAGTAGTGAACAACATGCACTAACTTCAGTGATTCTTATTCATTTTCTCTGTTACCCATGACGTGGTGTTCTATTATAAAAAAAATCCCATAATCTCAAAGATTCTCCAATGTTGAATAACTGGAGGAATCAAAATAAATAGTTAAATAATAATAAAATCTTAATATTTTTGCAACAAATATTTTTATCTAACTATGCCCATATTTTGTGTGAAAAAGACATGTGGTTGCTACCTCTTGAGCACTGCGTTGGTTTTCCCTTGAAGAGGAAAGGGTGATGCAGTAAAGTAGCGTAAGTATTTCCCTCAGTTTTTGAGAACCAAGGTATCAATCCAGTAGGAGACCACACTCAAGTCCCACACACCTACACAAACAAATAAGAACCTCGCAACCAACGCGATAAAGGGGTTGTCAATCCCTTTACGGTCACTTACGAGAGTGAGATCTGATAGAGATGATAAGATAATATTTTTTCGTATTTTTATGATAAAGAGTAAAAGCAAAATAAACGGCGATAGAAATAACTTGTTGACAGGAGATTAATATGATGGAAAATAGACCCGGGGGCCATAGGTTTCACTAGTGGTTCTCTCAAGAGCATACATATTACGGTGGGTGTAAACGAATTACTGTCGAGCAATTGATAGAATTGAGCATAGTTATGAGAATATCTAGGTATGATCATGAATATAGGCATCACGTCCGTGACAAGTAGACCCACTCCTGCCTGCATCTACTACTATTACTCCACACATCGATCGCTATCCAGCATGCATCTAGAGTATTAAGTTCATAAGAACGGAGTAACGCTTTAAGCAAGATGACATGATGTAGAGGGATAAACTCAAGCAATTCCTGCTTGTCCTCGAGTAGGTAAATGATAAAAACAGAATTTTTGATGTGGAATGCTACTTAGCATAATTTTCAATGTAATTCTCTTAATTGTGGCATGAATATTCAGATCCGAAAGATTCAAGATAAAAGTTTAATATTGACATAAAAATAGTAATACTTCAAGCATACTAACAAAGCAATCATGTCTTCTCAAAATAACATGGCCAAAGAAAGTTATCCCTACAAAATCATATAGTCTGGCTATGCTCTATCTTCACCACACAAAAATATTTAAATCATGCACAACCCCGATGACAAGCCAAGCAATTGTTTCATACTTTTGGTGTTCTCAAACTTTTTCAATCTTCACACAATACATGAGCGTGAGCCATGGATAAAGCACTATAGGTGGAATAGAATGGTGGTTGTGGAAAAGACAAAAAGGAGAAGATAGTCTCACATCAACTAGGCGTATCAACGGGCTATGGAGATGCCCATTAATAGATATCAATGTGAGTGAGTAGGGATTGCCATGCAACGGATGCACTAGAGCTATAAGTGTATGAAAGCTCAACAAATGAAACTAAATGGGTGTGCATCCAACTCGCTTGCTCACGAAGACCTAGGGAAATTTGAGGAAGCCCATCATTGGAATATGCAAGCCAAGTTATATAATGAAAAATTCCCACTAGTATATGAAAGTGATATCACAGGAGACTCTCTATCATGCAGATCATGGTGCTACTTTGAAGCACAAGTGTGGAAAAATGATAGTAACATTGTCCGTTCTCTCTTTTCTCTCATTTTTTTGTTGGGCCTTCTCTTTTTTTAGTCCGGAGTCTCATCCCGACTTATGGGGGAATCATAGTCTCCATCATCCTTTCCTCACATGGGACAATGCTCTAATAATGATGATCATCACACTTTTATTTACTTACAACTCAAGAATTACAACTCGATACTTAGAACAAAATATGACTCTATATGAATGCCTCCGGCGGTGTACCGAGATATGCAATGAATCAAGAGTGACATGTATGAAGATAATGAACGGTGGCTTTGCCACAAATACAATGTCAACTGCATGATCATGCAAAGCAATATGACAATGATGGAGCGTGTCATAATAAACGGAACGGTGGTAAGTTGCATGGCAATATATCTCGGAATGGCGATGGAAATGCCATGATAGGTAGGTATGGTGGCTGTTTTGAGGAAAGTATAAGGTGGGTGTATGATACCGACAAAAAGCTCGCGGTATTAGAGAGGGTAGCAATGGTGGAAGGATGAGAGTGCGTATAATCCATGGACTCAACATTAGTCATAAAGAACTCATATACTTGTTGCAAAAATCTACAAGTTATCAAAGCAAAGTATTACGCGCATGCTCCTAGGGGGATATATTGGTAGGAAAAGACCATCGCTCGCCCCCGACCGCCACTCATAAGGAAGACAATAATAAATCATGCTCCGACTTCATCACATAACGGTTCACCATACGTGCATGCTACGGGAATCACAAACTTTAACACAAGTATTTCTCAAATTCACAACCACTCAACTAGCATGACTCTAATATCACCATCTTCATATCTCAAAACAATTATCAAGCATCGAACTTCTCATAGTATTCAACACACTCATAAGAAAGTTTTTACTAATCTTGGATGCCTATCATATTAGGACTAATTTTATGATTAAAGCAAATTACCATGCTGTTTTGTAGGTCTCCCAAAATAATATAAGTGAAGCATGAGAGAACAATAATTTCTATAAAATAAACCACCATCGTGCTCTAAAAGATATAAGTGAAGCACTAGAGCAAAAACTATATAGCTCAAAAGATATAAGTGAAGCACATAGAGTATTCTAATAAATTCCGAATCATGTGTGTCTCTCTCAAAAGTGTATCCAGCGAGGTTGATTGTGGTAAACTAAAAAGCAAAGACTCAAATCATAGAAGACGCTCCAAGCAAAACACATATCATGTGGTGAATAAAAATATAGCTCCAAGTAAAGTTACCGATGGACGAACACGAAAGAGGGGATGCCTTCCGGGGCATCCCCAAGCTTAGGCTTTTGGTTGTCCTTGAATTTTACCTTGGGGTGCCTTGGGCATCCCCAAGCTTAGGCTCTTGCCAATCCTTGTTCCATAACCCATCAAATCTTTACCCAAAACTTGAAAACTTCACAACACAAAACTCAACAGAAAATCTCATGAGCTCCGTTAGCGAAAGAAAACAAAACACCACTTCAAGGTACTGTATCGAACTCATTCTTTATTTATATTGGTGTTAAACCCACTGTATTCCAACTTCTCTATGGTTTATAAACTCTTTTACTAGCCATAGATTCATCAAAATAAGCAAACAACACACGAAAAACAGAATCTGTCAAAAACAGAACAGTCTGTAGTAATCTGGATCTAACGCAAACTTCTGTAACTCCAAAAATTCTGATAAAATAGGAAATCCTAAATAATTTGTTTATTGATCTACTTAAATTGGAATCAGTATTTTATCACGTTCTGGTGAATTTAAACAATTGTTTTCGTGAACAGAAAGTTTCTGACTTTTTCAGCAAGATCAAATAACTATTATCCAAGAAGATCCTATAGGTTTTACTTGGCACAACCACTAATTAAAACATAAAAACAAATCTAACCAGAGGCTAGATCAAATATTTATTAAATAACAGCAAGTAAAAATATTGGGTTGTCTCCCAACAAGCACTTTTCTTTAAAGCCTTTTAGCTAGGCATTGATACTTTTAATGATGCTCACATGAAAGACAAGAATTGAAGCGCAAAGAGAGCATCATAAAACACGTGATAAACACGTCTAAGTCTAACATAATTCCTATGCATAGGCATCATATAAGCAAAAAAATTATCATAGCAAGCAAAAATTAGCATATGCAAGGAAGAAGAAAGAGACGATAACAATCTCAACCCGACGAGAGGTAATTTAGAAAGATAAAATTTTTTACAACCATATTTTCCTCTCTCATAATAATTACATGTAGGATCATAAGCAAATTCAACAATATAGCTATCACAAAACATATGCTTAACATGATCCACATGTATGCAAAGTTGACACTCTTCCAAAATAGTGGGATTAACATTAGCTAAAGTCACGACCTCTCCAAACCCACTTTTATCAAAAAACTCATAAGATTGAACATTCTCCAAATATGTGGGATCTAAAGTCGACACTCTTCCAAACCCACTTTCAATATTATTGCAAACATTATTATCAATCTCATATTCATCATGGGGCTTAAATAATTTTTCAAAATCGTAAGAAGAATCACCCCAATCATGATCATTGCAACAAGTAGTGGACATAGCAAAACTAGCATCCCCAAGCTTAGGGTTTTGCATATTATTAGCACAATTGACATTAATAGAATTTATAGTAAAATCATTGCAATCATGCTTTTTATTCAAGGAGCTATCGTGAATCTCTTCATAAATTTCTTCATCACAATTTTCAGATTCACGAATTTCAAGCAAAAGTTCATAAAGATAATCTAGTTCACAAAACTCACTAGCAATTGGTTCATCATAATTGGGTCTTTTAAAAATATTAGCAAGCGGATGAGGATCCATAGATCTTAGGTTCTCTGTTTAGCAATAAACACACAACTATTCCAACCAAATGAGCAAACGAGCCAAGTAAGACATCAAGGCAAATGAAAAGACGAACAGAAGAAGGGCGAATAAAACGGCAAGGGTGAAGTGGGGGAGAGGAAAACGAGAGGCAAATGGCAAATAATGTAATGCGAGGGATAAGAGTTTGTGATGGGTACTTGGTATGTCTTGACTTGCGCGTAGATTCCCCGGCAACGGCACCAGAAATGGCTCGTTGACGGGAAATCAAATCTTGACTTGACTTGGTGTAGGCCTCCCCGGCAACGGCGCCAGAAATCCTTCTTGCTACCTCTTGAGCACTGCGTTGGTTTTCCCTTGAAGAGGAAAGGGTGATGCAGTAAAGTAGCGTAAGTATTTCCCTTAGTTTTTGAGAACCAAGGTATCAATCCAGTAGGAGACCACACTCAAGTCCCACACACCTACACAAACAAATAAGAACCTCGCAACCAACGCGATAAAGGGGTTGTCAATCCCTTCACGGTCACTTACGAGAGTGAGATCTGATAGAGATGATAAGATAATATTTTTCGTATTTTTATGATAAAGAGTAAAAGCAAAATAAACGGCGATAGAAATAACTTGTTGACAGGAGATTAATATGATGGAAAATAGACCCGGGGCCATAGGTTTCACTAGTGGTTCTCTCAAGAGCATAAGTATTACGGTGGGTAAACGAATTACTGTCGAGCAATTGATAGAATTGAGCATAGTTATGAGAATATCTAGGTATGATCATGTATATAGGCATCACGTCCGTGACAAGTAACCGACTCCTGCCTGCATCTACTACTATTACTCCACACATCGACCGCTATCCAGCATGCATCTAGAGTATTAAGTTCATAAGAACGGAGTAATGCTTTAAGCAAGATGACATGATGTAGAGGGATAAACTCAAGCAATATGATATAAACCCCATCTTTTTATCCTCGATGGCAACAATACAATACGTGTCGTTTCCCCTACTGTCAGTGGGATCCAGCACCGCAAGATTGAACCCAAAGCTAAGCACTTCTGCCATTGCAAGAAACATCAATCTAGTAGGCCAAACCAAACTGATAATTCAAAGAGACTTGCAAAGATAACCAATCATACATAAAATAATTCAGAGGAGATTCAAATATTGTTCATAGATAATCTTGATCATAAACCCACAATTCATCGGATCTCGACAAACACACCGCAAAAGGAGATTACATCGAATAGATCTCCAAGAAGATCGAGGAGAACTTTGTATTGAGATCCAAAGAGAGAGAAGAAGCCATCTAGCTAATAACTATGGACCCGAAGGTCTGAGGTAAACTACTCACACATCATCAGAGAGGCTATGGTGTTGATGTAGAAGCCCTCCGTGATCGATGCCCCCTCTGGCGGAGCGCCAGAAAAAGGCCCCAAGATGGGATCTCACGGGTACAGAGAGTTGCGGCGGTGGAAATAGGTTTTCGTGGTGCTCCTCGATGGTTTCGGGGTACGTAGGTATATATAGGAGGAAGAAGTAGGTCGGTGGAGCCACAAGGGGCCCACGAGGGTGGAGGGCGCGCCCCCTGCCTCGTGGCCTCCTCGTTGGTTGCTTGACGTCCACTCCAAGTCCTCTGGATCACGTTTGTTCCAAAAATCACGCTCCCGAAGGTTTCATTCCGTTTGGACTCCGTTTGATATTCCTTTTCTGCGAAACACTGAAATAGGCAAAAAACAGCAATTTGCACTGGGCCTTGGGTTAGTAGGTTAGTCCCAAAAATAATATAAAAGTGTATAATAAAGTCCATTAAACATCCGAAACAGAATATATAATACCATGGAGCAATCAAAAATTATAGATACGTTGGAGACGTATCAAGCATCCCCAAGCTTAATTCCTGCTCGTCCTCGAGTAGGTAAATGATAAAAACAGAATTTTTGATGTGGAATGCTACCTTGCATATTCTTCAATGTAATTTTCTTTATTGTGGCATGAATGTTCAGATCCGAAAGATTCAAGATAAAAGTTTAGTATTGACATAAAAATAATAATACTTCAAGCATACTAACCAAGCAATTATGTCTTCTCAAAATAACATAGCCAAAGAAAGCTCATCCCTACAAAATCATATAGTTTTGCCTCTGCCCACTTGTCACAGCCCCAGATCAGCCCTTGTCTGACTTTGCTTGTTCCTCATGTCATCATGTTTAATTTTCAATGAAACTTGAAATGGGGATGTTGAAACCCTAGCACCAAATGCATTCAACTAGGTTCAAGTAAACAATATTTTCAATGAACCCAAATGCCCTTTAGAAAAGTTCATGATTTTTTTAAAGGTGAAAACCTCTGCCAAAAATGATGCACCTATTTCTAGGCCATCCTGGATTTTTGAATTAAATCTTATTGTATTTGACTTTTGGGTATTTAAATGCTATAAATAATTTAAATGTTCAAATAATGTTGGAACTATTTTTGGGCCACTGAAATAATTCAGCAAGTGTCCATGAATATTTTCAGGATTCTAGGAAATGCCTTGGTATTTTTCCTAAGCTCAAAACAGAGGCAAATAATTAGAAAACAAAAACAATTAGAAAACAGAAGAGAGAGAGAACCTTACCTGGGCCTTACCTGCAGCCCAAGTGGCTAGGCCAGCCCACCTCCCCGGCTCCTGTCGCCTTCCTCCTCCTGCCAGTAGGAGCAGGGGCGCGTGGTCGCCGCGCGCGCGCGCCAGCTCCTGCTTCCACCGCGACGCCCGGCTCTTCTGAGGGCGCCACGGAGACGCCCAGATACCCCTCTCTCCTCTCCCTCACTCTCTGCTCTCTCCCTCGCCCTCTGCTCCCTCTCCCGAGCACACCCGAGCGGAGCTCGTCGTCGCCGATGCAAATTACCGCGGCCACTGTCCATCCCGTGCCTCCCCGATGGGTCCAGAGGAACCGCCATCGCCTTCTGCGTCGTCTACACCAACCCATTCGACCGAGGGAGCCCTGTAGCGTCTTCCCCGAGCTCATCCCCAACCTTCAGCCGCCGGCAACCTCACCGGCGATTCGCCGCCGTCTCCGCCTCCCCGAGCCCGCTGAGTCCTTCCTTGAGATCACTGTGAGCCCCTGAACCGTTTCCCCCTACTCTCGTGCTCGATTTCGAGCTCTAGCTAGACTAGCCACCGTGCCCGAAGCTCGCCGCCGCATGAGCTCGTCGCCGCCGTGGCTCCGGCGACCAAATGGCCCCGCGCGTGCGTCCGTTGCACTCGCGACGTTCCGTAGAGCAACGCTAGCGCAATAGCTAGTTTGTTTGCAAGCCGCAGCGCTAACCCCGCACCCACCCGAACTCCGGCGGCCGCGAAAGAGCCCGCCGTCGTCAATTCCGTCCACCCCAGACCCTCCCGCTTGCACTGCTAGCTGCGCACGAGCTTCAGCTGCGCGTAGCACCAATCCGCTGTCCAAATGGTCGCCGGTGGATGATTTCCGACGTGCTCCGCCGCGTTTGGACTCGCCGGCGGGTTTGACCTGGTTTGACCCGGTTTGACCCCAGTTTGACTCCCCCTGAGTCACTGACGTGTGGGCCCATGTTCTTAACTAAACTAGATTAGTATTAGTTTAGCGCTAATTAATCTGGATTAGTTAGGTTAGTCACTGACAGGCAGGTCCCACGGGTCAGGTTTGACCCTGGCCAGCCCGTTGACTCGCTGACGCAGTGATGACGTCAGGCTGACGCAGTAAAGCATTATCTGGATTTAAGTTTATTCAGGAAATTCCAGAAAATAGTATAAACTTCTAAAAATCATATAAAATCAACCGTAGCTCAGAATGAAATAATTTATATACGAAAAATTATCAGGAAAATGCAATCTATCCATCTGTATCATTTTCATGCATGTCAAACTAAGTTATACCTGCTGTATAGGTGAAAACATGATAATGCACTATTTGAATTCATAGTTTGAATTTGAATTTGAACCTTGAGTTCAAATCAACCCAAACCTTTCTGTTGCTAGTTGCATTAGGCCAAATCACGTCATATTGCCATGTCATAATCATGCATCATAATTGTTGCATTGCATTGATTGTGTTCTTCCTTGTTTGCCGGTGATTGTCCCCTCTCGATAGCCCTGATTCCGACGATGAGTTCGATGACACCGATGAAGAAGTATACTATCTTCGGAAGTGTCAGGCAAGCAAACCCCCCCCTTGACCATTCCGTTACAAACCCACTCTCTCTCGCTCCTGCTCTCTTTTACCGCATTAGGACAACAACGATTCATCTGTTACTTGCTGCGGTAGTTGAACCCCTTATCCTCTGCATGACCTGTCATTGCCACAGTAAATAGATGAAACCCACTAGCATGAGTAGGAGTTGTTTGAGCCCTGGTGTGCCTACTCATTCATGCTTGTTTGTCATGCCTGCTATTGCTTAGAGTTGTGTCAGGTCTGATTCATCGGGGATGAGTTGGAATGGTGATGAACATGTCCTACTGTGTGTGAGCTAAGTGTGTGAACACGATTTGGTAAAGGTAGCGGTGAGAGGCCATGTAGGAGTACATGGTGGGTTGTCTCATTGCAGCCGTCCTCAGGAACTGAGTTTTGTGTTTGTGATCCATGATACAGTTACTACCACGCATTGGGCCCGAAACCAATGGACCCTCTCGGCTTCTTAATCACCCTTGTCCTCTGTCCAGGAGTTGCAAGTAGTTTCTGGTGTTTGTAGTATGCTGGAGGCCATGGGCAGCGCTGACCGGAGGGGTGGGCTGTGATGCGGTAGGCACGTGGCCGGGCATGCCGGGCGCCCGTTTGGTGTCCCGGAACCCCGCACACATCGTTCGGGGCCGTATGTGGAAACCTCGGCCGGACTCCCTGCGGATGGAACCTGAATAGGCGATAAACCTGGACTAGAGACTTGAGTGTTTAGGTAGGCTGTGGCCGACACCCTCGCTGGGCTTCCGCTTGAAGGTTGCCGAGTACATGTCGTGTAAACGGCGGTAAGTGGTGAGAGTGTGTGTGTCGAAGTACACCCCTGCAGGGTTAACATCATCTATTCGAATAGCCGTGTCCGCGGTAAAGGACTTCTGGGTTGCCTATAACAGTTCATAGACAAGTGAAAGTGGATACTCTAAAATGCGCAAGATAAGCGTGAGTGCTATGGATGGCGTTCTCGTAGGGAGACGGGAGCGGATCCATAGTGGTGTATTGATATGGTGATTATGTGGACTCGTGTGCGCCACCTCAAAAGAGTTACTTGCAGTCATAGTTTAGGATAGCCACCGAGTCAAAGCTGGCTTGCTGCAGTCAAACTCCACCACCCCCCTTTGTTGATACCGATGCATATGTAGCTAGTTCTGATGTAAGTCTTGCTGGGTACATTTGTACTCACGTTTGCCTATTTTATGTTTTGCAGGGAGACGTCAGTCTTGCTAGTAGTTCCGTGTGGACTTCGACGTTTAGCTTGATACCTCAGCTACGATCTTGTGCCCTCGGCAGGATCTGGTAGATAGTCAGGCTTCTCAGCCTTTTTCATTTGTAGATGTCTGTACTCAGACATGTTAAGCTTCCGCATGTGTTTGACTTGTATGCTCTGAATGTTGGGTCATGAGACCCATGTTTGTAATATCTGGCTCTTCGGAGCCTAATGAATAAATACTCTGAGTCATAGAGTCTTGTTGTGATGCCATGTTGTATTTGCACATATCAAGCATATTGTGTGTATGATTGAAATGCTTGGTATGTGTGGGATCCGACAATCTAGTTGTCTATCCTTAGCAGCCTCTCTTATGGGGAAATGTAGTCTAGTGCCTCCTTGAGCCATAGTAGTTCGCTACAGCCCGGTTCACCGGAGTCCTGCTAGCCCAGCACTACTGCTCTGGACACTTGACTGGCCGGCATGTGTTTCATATCGTTCCTGTGTCTGTCCCTTCGGGGAAATGTCACGCGGTGACATCCGGAGTCCTGCTTAGCCTGCTACAGCCCGGGTTCCCGGAGTCCTGTTAGCCCAGTGCTACAGCCCGGATTCGCACGCTGCTGACCGACACGTTCGATGTTGATTCATGTATGCCTGTCCCCATACGTTAGTGCCGCTTTGGGTTCACGACTAGCCATGTCGGCCCGGGTTCTCTATCATATGGATGCTAGCGACATTGTCGTATACGCGAGCCAAAAGGCGCAAACGGTCCTGGGCCATGGTAAGCGACACCCGTGGGAGTACCGTGCGTGAGGCCGCAAAGTGATATGAGGTGTTACAGGCTAGATCGGTGTGACTTGGAATCGGGGTCCCGACACCACTTCTGGCAAGGAATGGGGGTACTGACGGGACGTGTACCCAGCTGCGACGCTGTGTTGACAGCAGGCAAGCGCCGATGGATCCGCTCTTGCAGTGCGGCGCGCCGTGCCTCTCGCTCTGTGGTGCTCCAACGGTCTCGCCGTGCGGCGAGCCGCAGCCTATCGGCGCGGACGCGCCTAGCTTGCTCTACGGCGCGCCATCGATCATGTTGTGTAGCGAGCTGCAGCCTGTCGGCGCTGACATGCCTATCTTGATCCGCGGCACTGAAGCGCCATGCGGCAAGGGTCTTCTCAACCCTGGCGATGACGCGCATCATGGCGTCATCCATCGCGTTGCCGGGAGCACCACGGCCTCGACGGGCCGTGGCGCCTTCTGGTTTTCCTCGTCGATGAGGTTGGTGGCAGAGGCGGCGCTTTGGTGGGTTGGCATGCTTGGAAAAGGTGGATGTGCTATAGGCTGCGCTTGTTGCCTCCGTGCGTCGCGCCCGCTGGGTGGCGGGAAACAGGGAGGAAATGGCAGGAAACGGCGGCGTGTTCGTAAAACGCCATCAATTAATGGAAACTTAGCATATAAGGAACATCGAGCTAGCACAAGAAGTAGATGATGATGAGATGACCACGGACCACACTAGGGAACCCGTCGGTGATGAATTCATCAATCGCAAACGGTTGTACACTAGCAAGCGTTTTCCCACAACACACACGGCTTATTCCATCACAAACAGGTCGGATGGATCAACTGTATGCCACGTATCGCACATTGTCAAAAAGTAATGCGGTAGACCTTCTTTAACATGTGTTAAAAAATAATAAAATCAAAAAAACAAGGACCTCGAGGTTAATTAACTCATGGGATGGGTCATATCAGTCATTTAATTTGACAGATATGACCCATCCTATCAGTTAATTTAACATCAACACAACTTCCCATCCAATCACCCATCTGATGGCTGCTCCAGCCTAACATGGGAGTTCTCTTACATGAGCTACTGGTGGAACAACTAATCCTTGATGATATAGGATACCTCTTCTCATCCTTATGGCGTATCCGAATGACCGCACGTCCCCCACTGGCCAATAAATGTTGTGTAGATAGAGTATATCACACACGATTATTAGCAGCAACCGTCTGTGTTATTATCGGTCTTCGGACACATTTCTGATTACAGACCTGTTTGCCGCATATCACACACATCTTGTTATATTGAACCGTTTATGTTCTCTTGTCTCAACACAAACAGTTCATCCAAGTGAACCGCATGCCGTATATCGCACACACCTTGATCTGGCTGACCATTTCTTTTGTGTTGCCTAATCACAAACAGTTCATCCGAGTGAAGCGTATGCTGCATATCGCACACTCCTTCATCTGACAGCCCGTTTCTTTTGTTCCTCCTCATTGCAAACAGTTAATTTAACTGAACCGTATGCCCTGAATCACACACGCAACCAATATCTAAACCGTGTTTGATGCATCCGTCATCCCAAATGTTTTTCACCTTTTTTGACGGTTTTTTTACCACCATCGTTTGCGATTATTGCATCGCACACAGTTTCGTCGAAGGGTCTCTGATCGTAGTGTCGCGTTAGCAGCATCCTGCAGTAGTGGACGGTGACACTTATGGAGACGTTTGTGCGGCAGGGCAGGGCGGCCACGCTTATGAGGTGGTCCCCTGGTATAGGGTTTAGTTTTTTTGTTAAACTATCGAAATATGGACCTTTTATGTAAATTATGTCTGAACTTCAATGAAATCTATCCGGTTTGATTGAATTTCTTCCAATTAGTTTGAATTGTTGGCCGGATGTATGCGGGTAGCGTTGAATCCGTGGACAGAGATGCGGGAGGAAATTTGCGGGTTGCCGTTGGAGATGCCCTAACAAAGTGCTAATAATATGCCACTGATTGCTTGTATCTGCGTTGGTATTTCCCCAAAGAGGAGAGGATGACGCAGCACAACAAAGGTAAGTATTTCCCTCAGTTATGAAACCAAGGTTATCAATCTAGTAGAAGAACCAAGCAACACTATGTAAATAGCACCTGCACACAAACAACAAAAACTTGCAACCCAACGCGTAAGAGGGGTTGTCAATCCCTCCTCGGTATTGAGATAGATTAAACTGTATAGGTTTTGGTAAATCGATCTAGCAAAACACAAAATAAAATAAATAAAGAAAAACTGCAGCAAGGTATTTTGGTTTAATATGATAGGAAAATAGACCCGGGGGCCATAGTTTTCACTAGAGCCTTCTCTCAAGAAAATAGCATACAGCGGGTAAACAAATTACTGTTGGGCAATTGATAGAAAAGCGAATAATCATGACGATATCCAAGGAAATGATCATGTATATAGGTATCACGTCCAAGATTAGTAGACCGACTCCTGCCTGCATCTACTACTATTACTCCACACATCGACCTCTATCCAGCATGCATCTAGTGTATTAAGTGCATGAAAAAATGGAGTAACGCAATAAGAATGATGACATGATGTAGACAAGATCTATTCATGTAGAAATAAACCCCATCTTTTTATCCTTAATAGTGACGATGCATGCGTGTCAAGTCTCTTTTTGTCTCTGAGATTGAGCACCGCAAGATGGAAACCATCATAAAGCACCTCTTCCCATGGCAAGAAAAATCAATCTAGTTGGCCAAACCAAACAAAAATTTCAGAGAAGAAATACGAGGCTATAACAATCATGCATATAAGAGTTCGGCAAAGACCCAAATAATATTCATGGATAGAGCTGATCATAAACTCACAATTCATCGGATCCCAACAAACACACAGCAAAAAAGAGTTACATCAAATAGATCTGCAAGAACATCAAGGAGAACATTGTATTGAAAATCAAAAGAGAGAAGCCATCGAGCTACTAGCTACGGACCCGTAGGTCTGTGGTAAACTACTCACGCATCATCGGAGAGGCAACAAGGATGATGAAGAACCCCTCTATGATCGTTGCCCCCTCCGGAAGAGTGACAGAAAAGGCCTCTAGGTTGGATCTCGTGGTTCCGGAACTTGCAGCGACGGAAACTATATTTCCTCGACTCCCCTAGGGTCTTGGGGATTTTTGAGTATTTATAGAGGTGGATGTTGGTGGAGAAGCTTCCTGTGGGCTCCACTACTCACTAGGGCCCACCAGGGGCCTCTAGCGCGTCCTGGTGCCTAGTGGGCGCCACAGGCCTCCTCCCGTGTGCTCCTTTGACTCCCTGGGTGTCTTCTTGGCAGGAAAAAAATCTCCAAAAAAATTCGTGGCATTTGGACTTCGTTTGGTATTGATATTCTGTAAAGTAAAAAACAAGCAAAAAACAGCAACTGGCACTGGGCACTATGTCAATAGGTTAGTCCCAAAAAATGATATAAAGTTGCTAGTAAATGAATATAAAACATCCAAGATTTATAATATAACAGCATGGAACAATCAAAAATTACAGATACGTTGGAGACGTATTAGCATCCCCAAGCTTAATTCCTGCTCGTCCTCGAGTAGGTAAATGATAAAAACAAATTTTTTGATGTGGAATGTTGCCTAACATGTTCCTCACATATTGTTTTCCTTTGTAGCATGGACATTTGGACTTTTAGATGATTCAAAGCAATAGTCTATAATTGACATGGAGACATCAATACTTAAGCATATCAACAAGCAACCATGTCTTTCAAAATATCAACAATAAAGAAAGCTATCCCTAGCCCATTATGCTCAATCATTGATCCATTCATGAAACACACTCAAATATTAGCTATGCCCAATGCACAAGTATGACAATATTGTTTCGTATTTGGTGCTTTATAAGATAAGATGGAGATTCAATAAAAAATAAAAATTGCATAAAGTAAATAGATTGGCCCTTCATCGAGGGAAGCAGAGATTTGTAGAGGTGCCAGAGCTCATAGCTTAAATTGAGAGATAAAATTGTTTTGAGAGGCATGCTTTTCCTGTCAACGAAAACAACCAAGAATTCCCAATACTTTCCATGCTAGATAAGTCAAGACGGTTCCCAAACATAAAATAAAGTTTATTACTTTTTCCACCACTCTTTCACAATGCATTGCTAGCCGTATCCACGGGTGCCTTCCATACCAACACTTTCCAAGGAATTTATTATTGATAACATATAAATATTATTTTTTCGTTTCAGGACTGGGCATCCCTATTACCTGCCACACTCCCGTGCAATGGCAATTGAATAAACACTCATCTTGAGAATAACATATCTAGAATGGAAAATATTGGCTACCCCCTGCCGCTTCATGAGCGGTACGGGCACACGAAAAGGGAAATTCATTTCGAAAATTAGAGTTGGCACATACAAATTTACTTGGAACGGCATGGAAATACCGCATATAGGTAGATATGGTGGACTCATTTGGCACAACTTTGGGTTTAAGGAGTTGGATGCACAAGCAGTATTCCCACTTAGTACAAATGAAGGCTAGCAAATAGATTGAGAAGCGACCGACCAAGAAAGGATAACGATCATAAACGAGCATTACACATAACTAACACCGAATAATGCACCACAAGTAGGATGTAAGAGCATCTCGAACCGTTGGCCCCCAGGGGGCTTGAAAAATCGCCGCCTGTTGGCGAACCGGTGCTAAAATCGTCTTGGGGGCGATTGGGTTCCCAGCCGCCGCCCCCAGGTCGCCCCCAGGCGCCGATATCGGCCCAATTTTGGCGCAAATTTGCCCGCTTTTCAGCCCTTTTCGGCGCAGAATCGGCCCGCTATCAGCGCAAATCGGCCCATATTCGCCGTGCTTCGGCGCAAATTCAACAGAAGTTATTTTTTTAACATATAGTTCATCACAGAAAATCAATAGAAATCAAATAGTTCAATACAAATTACATAGTTCAGCAAATAAAAACTCATATTTCATCACACGCCGAGCTAGGCGTTGCCCTTGAGCCTCCATAGGTGGTCCACCAGATCTTGCTGTAGTTGTTGATGCACCTGTGGATCTCGGATCTCCTGAAGCATATTGAGGAAGGCCGTCCAGGTTGCCGGTAGCTGGTGATCAACTTCGGCAAGAGGACCCTGCCTGTAATATGATTCAGTGTCAAACACTGGGTCTTCCTGCTCGCTCTCAATGATCATGTTGTGCAAGATGACACAGCAATTCATGATCTCCCACATTTGATCTTTCGACCAGGTCTGAGCGGGGTAACGGACAATAGCAAATCGAGATTGGAGCACACCAAATGCCCGCTCGACATCCTTCCTGCAAGCCTCCTGAACCTTCGCAAAGTGGGAGTTCCTGCCTCCTGGCACAGGGTTTGAGATAGTCTTCACAAATTTAGACCATCTTGGATAGATGCCATCTGCTAGGTACTATCCCTTGTTGTAGTGCCTCCCATTGACCTCGAAGTTCACCGAAGGAGAATCACCTTCAACAAGCTTGGCAAAGACAGGGGAGCACTACAGCACATTGATGTCATTGTGAGTTCCTGGCATACCAAAGAAGGAGTGCCAAATCCAGAGGTCCTGTGTGGCCACTGCCTCAAGTACCACACTACAACCTCCTTTCGCGCCTTTGTACATCCCCTAGCAAGCAAATGGACAGTTTTTCTATTTCCAATGCATGCAGTCGATGCTTCCAAGCATCCCAGGAAATCCTCTTGCTGCATTCTGTGCTAGGATCCGAGCTGTGTCTTCAGCATTGGGTGATCGCAAGTATTGTGGTCCAAACACTACCACCACTGCCTACTACCTCTTGAGCATGCGTTGGTTTTCCCTTGAAGAGGAAAGGGTGATGCAGCAAAGTAGCGTAAGTATTTCCCTTAGTTTTTGAGAACCAAGGTATCAATCTAGTAGGAGATGACACGCAAGTCACCTAGTACCTGCACAAACAATCAAGAACCTTGCAACCAATGCGATAAAGGGGTTGTCAATCCCTTCACGGTCACTCGCAAAAGTGAGATCTGATAAAGATAATAAGATAAATATTTTTGGTATTTTTGTTGTATAGATTGGAAAATAAAGATTGCAAAATAAAATAAATAGGAAACTAGAATTGTAGATGATGTAAAATAGAAAATTATATGATGGAAAATAGACCCGGGGGCCATAGGTTTCACTAGTGGCTTCTCTCAAGATAGCATATATTACGGTGGGTGAACAAATTACTGCCGAGCAATTGATAGAAAAGCGCATAGTTATGAGAATATCTAGGCATGATCATGAATATAGGCATCACGTCCATGTCAAGTAGACCGAAACAATTCTGCATCTACTACTATTACTCCACACATCGACCTCTATCCAGCATGCATCTAGAGTATTAAGTTCATAAGAACAGAGTAACACATTAAGCAAGATGACATGATGTAGAGGGATAAACTCAAGCAATATGATATAAACCCCATCTTTTTATCCTCGATGGCAACAATACAATACGTGCCTTACTGCCCCTACTGTCACTGGGAAAGGACACCGCAAGATTGAACCCAAAGCTAAGCACTTCTCCCATTGCAAGAAAGATCAATCTAGTAGGCCAAACTAAAACGATAATTCGAAGAGACTTGCAAAGATATCAAATCATGCATATAAGAATTCAGAGAAGAAGCAAATATTATTCATAGATAAACTTGATCATAAATCCACAATTCATCGGATCTTGGCAAACAAACCGCAAATGAGTATTACATCGAATAGATCTCCAAGAACATCGAGGAGAACTTTGTATTGAGAATCAAAGAGAGAGAATTATCCATCTAGCTAATAACTATGGACCCGAAGGTCTGTGGCAAACTACTCACACATCATCGGAGAGGCTATGGTGTGGACGTAGAAGTCCTCCGTGATCAAATCCCCCTCCAGCAGATCACCGGAAAAGGCCCCAAGATGGGATCTCACGGGTACAGAAGGTTGCGGCGGTGGAAAAGTGGTTTCGTGGCTCCCCCAAATGTTTTTAGGGTATAAGAGTATATATAGGCGAAAGAAGTACGTCAGCGGAGCTTCGTGGGGCCCACGAGGGTGGGGGGCGCCCTCCTGGCTCGTGGCCGCCTCCCAGAGTTCCAGAATTCAACTCCAAGTCTTCTGGATTGCTTTTGTTCCAAGAAAGATCATCGCGAAGGTTTCATTCCCTTTGGATTCCGTTTGGTATTCCTTTTCTGCAAAACACTGAAATAGGCAAAAAAACAGAAACAGGCACTGGGCCTCCGGTTAATAGGTTAGTCCCAAAAATAATATAAAAGAGCATATTAAAGCCCATTAAACATCCAAAACAGATAATATAATAGCATGGAACAATCAAAAATTATAGATACGTTGGAGACGTATCAAGCATCCCCAAGCTTAATTCCTGCTCGTCCTCGAGTAGGTAAATGATAAAAATAGAATTTTTGATGTGTAATTCTACCTAACATATTTCAATGCAATTTTTCTTTATTGTGGCATGAATGTTCATATCCGAAAGATTCAAGACAAAAGTTTAATATTGACATAAAAATAATAATACTTCAAGCATACTAACAAAGTAGTTATGTCTTCTCAAAATAACATGGCCGAAGAAAGTTCATCCCTACAAAATCATATAGTTTGGCTATGCTCCTTCTTCGTCACACAAAATGCTCAAATCATGCACAACCCCGATGACAAGCCAAGCAATTGTTTCATACTTTAGTATTCCCAAAAAAATTCAACTTTCACGCAATACATGAGCATGAGCCATGGACATAGCACTATAGGTGGAATAGAATGGTGGTTGTGGAGAAGACAAAAAAGAGGAAGATGGTCTCACATCAACTAGGCATATTAATGGGCTATGGAGATGCCCATCAATAGATATCAATGTGAGTGAGTAGGGATTGCCATGCAACGGATGCACTAGAGCTATAAATGTATGACAACTCAACAAAAGAAACTAAGTGGGTGTGCATCCAACTTGCTTGCTCACGAAGACCTAGGGCATTTGAGGAAGCCCATTGTTGGAATATACAAGCCAAGTTTTATAATGAAAATTCCCACTAGTATATGAAAGTGAAAAATAAGAGACTCTCTATCATGAAGATCATGGTGCTACTTTGAAGCACAAGCGTGGAAAAAGGATAGTAACATTGCCCCTTCTCTCTTTTTCTCTCATTTCTTGGGCCTTCTCTTTTTTATTTGGCCTTTCTCTCCTTTTTTTATTTCCTCACACGGGACAATGCTCTAATAATGATGATCATCACACTTCTATTCATTTACAACTCAAGGATTACAACTCGATACTAGAACAAAATATGACTCTATATGAGTGCCTCCGGCAGTGTACCGGGATGGGCAATGAATCAAGAGTGACATGCATGAAAGATTTATGAAAGGTGGCCTCGCCACAAATACGATGTCAACTACATGATCATGCAAGGCAATATGACAATGATGAAGCGTGTCATAATAAACGGAACGGTGGAAAGTTGCATGGCAATATATCTCGGAATGGCTATGGAAATGCCATAATAGGTAGGTATGGTGGCTGTTTTGAGGAAGGTAGGTGGGTTTATGGTACCGGCGAGAATTGCGCGGTACTAGAGAGGCTAGCAATGGTGGAAGGATGAGAGTGCGTATAATCCGTGGACTCAACATTAGTCATAAAGAACTCACATACTTATTGCAAAAATCTACAAGTTATCAAAACCAAGCACTACGCGCATGCTCCTAGGGGGATAGATTTGTAGGAAAAGACCATCGCTCGTCCCCGACCGCCACTCATAAGGAAGACAATCAAAGATACACCTCATGCTTCAAATTTGTCACACAATGGTTACCATACGTGCATGCTACGGGACTTGCAAACCTCAACACAAGTATTTCTCATATTCACAAATACTCAACTAGAATGACTCTAATATCACCATCTTCATATCTCAAAACAATCATCAAGTATCAAACTTCTCATAGTATTCAATGCACTCTATATGAAGGTTTTTATTGTACCTACCTTGAATGCCCATCATATTAGGACTAATTTTATAACCAAAGCAAATTAACATGCTGTTCTAAAAGACTCTCAAAATAATATAAGTGAAGCATGAGAGATCAATAATTTCTATAAAATAAAACCACCACCGTGCTCTAAAAAGATATAAGTGAAGCACTAGAGCAAAATTATCTAGCTCAAAAGATATAAGTGAAGCACATAGAGTATTCTAATAAATTCCGATTCATGTGTGTCTCTCCCAAAAGGTGTGTACAACAGGGATGATTGTGGTAAACTAAAAAGAAAAGACTCAAATTATACAAGACGCTCCAAGCAAAACACATATCATGTGGTGAATAAAAGTATAGCCTCAAGTAAAGTTACTGATAGACGAAGACGAAAGAGGGGATGCCTTCCGGGGCATCCCCAAGCTTAGGCTTTTGGTTGTCCTTGAATTTTACCTTGGGGTGCCTTGGGTATCCCCAAGCTTAGGCTCTTTCCACTCCTTATTCCAAAATCCATCGAATCTTTACCCAAAAACTTGAAAACTTCACAACACAAAACTTAACAGAAAATCTCATGAGCTCCGTTCGTATAAGAAAACAAACCACCACTTTAAGGCACTGTAATGAACTCATTCTTTATTTATATTGGTGTTAAACCTACTTTATTCCAACTTCTCTATGGTTCATACCCCCGATACTACCCATAGATTCATCAAAATAAGCAAACAAAACACGAAAAACAGAATCTGTCAAAACAGAAAAGTCTGTAGAAATCTGATATGTTCGAATACTTCTATAACTCCAAAAATTCTGAAATAGAATGTTGGACGTGAGGAATTTGTCTATTAATCATATTAGAAAAGAATCAATCTAAAATCACTCTCCAGTAAAAATGGCAGCTAATCTCGTGAGCGCAAAAGTTTCTGTTTTTTTACAGCAAGATCACAAGGACTTCACCCATGTCTTCCCAAAGGTTCTACTTGGCACAAACACTAATTAAAACATAAAACCACATATAAACAGAGTCTACATGAATCATTTATTACTAAACAGGAACAAAAATCAAGAAACAAAAATAAAATTGGGTTGCCTCCCAACAAGCGCTATCGTTTAACGCCCCTAGCTAGGCATAAAAACAAGAATAGATCTAGGTATTATAATCTTTGGTATGCAATCCATAAGTGGCTCTCATAATTGATTCATAAGGTAATTTCATTTTCTTTCTAGTAAAGTGTTCCATGCCTTTCCTTAACGGAAATTGGAATCCAATATTTCCTTCATGTCAATAATTGCACCAATCGTTCTAAGGAAAGGTCTACCAAGAATAATAGGACATGTAGGATTGCAATCTATATCAAGAACGATGAAACCTATGGGCACATAATTCGTATTTGCAACAATAAGAACATCATTAATCCTTCCCATAGGTTTCTTAATGGTGGAATCCGCAAGATGCAAATTTAAAGAACAATCATCAAATTCACAGAAACCTAACACATCACACAAAGTTTTTGGAATCGTGGAAACACTAGCACCCAAATCACACAAAGCATAGCATTCATAATCTTTAATATTAATTTTAATAGTAGGTTCCCACTCATCATAAAGTTTTCTAGGAATATAAACTTCTAGTTCAAGCTTTTCTTCACAAGATTGCATTAAAGCATCAACGATATGTTTAGTGAAAGCTTTATTTTGATTATAAGCGTGAGGAGAATTTAACACGGTTGCAACAAGGAAATACAAGCTATCAAAGAGCAATTATCATAATTAAATTCCTTGAAATCCAAAATAGTGGGTTCATTTCTATGTAAAGTTTTGACCTCTTCAATTCCACTTTTATTAATTTTAGCATCAAGATCTATAAACTCCGAATCATTGGGACGCCTTTTAACTAAAGTTGACTCATCTCCAGTACCATCTTTATCAAGATTCATATTGGAAAACAAAGATTTAATAGGAGTCACATCAATCACTTTTAGATCTTCATCTTTATTATTGTTGAAACTAGAAAAACATGCTTTCACAAAGCAATCCTTTTAAGCACGCATCCTAGCGGTTCTTTCTTTGCACTCATCAATGGAAATTATCATGGTTTTGAGAGACTCATTGATATAATTCTTAGGTGGAATAGATCTAAGTTTCAAAGAATCAACATCAAGAGAAATTCTATCCACGTTCCTAGCCAACTCGTCAATCTTAAGCAATTTTTCTTCAATCAAAGCATTGAAATTCTTTTGCAAACTCATAAATTCTTTAACACTAGTTTCAAAATTAGAGGGCATCTTATTAAAATTTCCATAAGAGTTGTTGTAGGAATTACCATAATTATTAGAGGAATTACTAGGGAACGGCCTAGAATTAAAGTTTCCTCTATACGCGTTGTTACCAAAATTGTTCCTACCAACAAAATTCACATCCATAGATTCATTATTATTCTCAATCAAAGTGGACAAAGGCATATCATTAGGATCAGAAGAAACACTCTTATTAGCAAACAATTTCATAAGTTCATCCATCTTTCCACTCAAAACATTAATCCCTTCAACCGCATGAACCTTTTTACTAGTGGATCTTTCGGTGTGCCATTGAGAATAATTAACCATAATATTATCTAGGAGTCTAGTAGCTTCTCCTAAAGTGATTTCCATAAAAGTTCCTCCCGCGGCCAAATCTAAAAGATTTCTAGAAGCAAAATTCAATCCGGCATAATTTTTTTGTATAATCATCCATAAATTCAAACCATGTGTAGGGCAATTATGTATCATTAATTTCATCCTCTCCCAAGCCTGTGCAACATGCTCATGATCAAGTTGCTTAAAATTCATAATATCATTCCTAAGAGAGATGATCTTAGCGGGAGGAAAATACTTAGAGATAAAAGCATCTTTGCACTTATTCCATGAATCAATACTATTTTTAGGCAAAGAAGAGAACCAAGTTTTAGCATGATCTCTAAGAGAAAACGGAAATAGCTTCAATTTAACAATATCATTATCCACATCTTTCTTCTTTTGCATATCACACAAATCAACAAAGTTGTTTAGATGGGTAGCGACATCTTCACTAGGAAGGCAAGAAAATTGATCTTTCATGACAAGATTCAACAAAGCAGCATTAATTTCACAAGATTCAGCATCTGTAATAGGAGCAATCTTCACTAGGAGTGCTAATAAAATCATTGTTGTTGGTATTGGAAAAGTCACATAATTTAGTATTATCTTGAGCCATCGCGACAAACAATCAATCCAACACACAAGCACACAAGAAGTAAACGAAAAGAGGCGAACGGAAAAGAGGCGAAGAAAAGGCAGAGGTTTTTGAAAATCGTTTTAGAAGTTGGGGAGAGGAAAATGAGAGGCGAATGGCAAATAATGTAATGCGAGGGAGACGAGTTTATGATGGGTACTTGGTATGTCTTGACTTGAGCGTAGATCTCCCCGGCAACGGCGACAGAAATCCTTCTTGCTACCTATTGAGCATGCGTTGGTTTTCCCTTGAAGAGGAAAGGGTGATGCAGCAAAGTAGCGTAAGTATTTCCCTGAGTTTTTGAGAACCAAGATATCAATCCAGTAGGAGATAACACGCAAGTCACCTACTACCTGCACAAACAATCAAGAACCTTGCAACCAACACGGTAAAGGGGTTGTCAATCCCTTCACGGTCACTCGCAAAAGTGAGATCTGATAAAGATAATAAGAGAAATATTTTTGGTATTTTTGTTGTATAGATTGGAAAGTAAAGATTGCAAAATAAAATAAATAGGAAACTAGAATTGTAGATGATGTAAAATAGAAGATTATATGATGGAAAATAGACCCGGGGGCCATAGGTTTCACTAGTGGCTTCTCTCAAGATAGCATATATTACGGTGGGTGAACAAATTACTGCCGAGCAATTGATAGAAAAGCGCATAGTTATGAGAATATCTAGGCATGATCATGAATATAGGCATCACGTCCGTGTCAAGTAGACCAAAACGATTCTGCATCTACTACTGTTACTCCACACATCGACCGCTATCCAGCATGCATCTAGAGTATTAAGTTCATAAGAACAGAGTAACGCATTAAGCAAGATGACATGATGTAGAGGGATAAACTCAAGCAATATGATATAAACCCCATCTTTTTATCCTCGATGGCAACAACACAATTTGTGCCTTGCTGCCCCTACTGTCACTGGGAAAGGACACCGCAAGATTGAACCCAAAGCTAAGCACTTCTCCCGTTGCAAGAAAGATCAATCTAGTAGGCCAAACTAAACCGATAATTCGAAGAGACTTGCAAAGATATCAAATCATGCATATAAGAATTCAGAGAAGAAGCAAATATTATTCATAGATAAACTTGATCATAAATCCACAATTCATCGGATCTCGGTAAACACACCACAAAAGAGTATTACATCAAATAGATCTCCAAGAACATCGAGGAGAACTTTGCATTGAGAATCAAAGAGAGAGAAGAAGCCATCTAGCTAATAACTATGGACCCGAAGGTCTGTGGTAAACTACTCACACGTCATCGGAGAGGCTATGGAATTGATGTAGAAGCCCTCCGTGATCGAATCCCCCTCTAGCAGATCGCCGGAAAAGGGCCCAAGATGGGATCTCACGGGTACAGAAGGTTGCGGCGGTGGAAAAGTGGTTTCGTGGCTCCCCCTGATGTTTTTAGGGTATAAGAGTATATATAGGTGAAAGAAGTACGTCGGTGGAGCTTCATGGGACCCACGAGGGTGGGGGGCGCGCCTACCCCCCTGGGCGCGCCCTCCTGCCTCGTGGCCGCCTCGCGGAGTTCCAGACTTCAACTCCATGTCTTCTGGATTGCTTTTGTTCCAAGAAAGATCATCGCGAAGGTTTCATTCCGTTTGGATTCCGTTTGGTATTCCTTTTCTGCAAAACACTGAAATAGGAAAAAAATAGAAACCGGCACTGGGCCTCCGGTTAATAGGTTAGTCCCAAAAATAATATAAAAGAGCATATTAAAGCCCATTAAACATCCAAAACAGATAATATAACAGCATGGAACAATCAAAAATTATAGATACGTTGGAGACGTATCACTGCCCTGCAGAACTTGTAGAAACACTCAATGGTCGTGGACCCGACCATGCGCCCATAGTCATTGAGTGAATCACCGAGAGCTCCGTATGCACGCATCCTCGTAGCTGTCGTGCACTTCTGGATTGAGGTGAACCCAAGTTTGCCGGTGCAATCCTTCTTGCACCTGAAGTACCTGTCGAACTCCCGGATGGAATTCACAATCCTGAGGAAAAGCTTTCGGCTCATCCGATAACGGCACTGAAATACTTTGTCGCCGTGGAGTGGAGCGTCGGCTAAATATTCGGAGTAGAGCATGCAATAGCCTTCTAGATGATGCCGGTTCTTTGCTTTCAGGCGCCCCAGCGCCGAGCCACCTCGCCGCAGCTTTGCATTGCTCGCGAGCAGGCCGGCCAGGGCGGCGAGGACCATGAGATGCTCTTCGTTCTGGATGTCGGCATCTGCTTTCTCCTCCAGCAGCGCCGCGAGTGCCTCCTCATCGTCCGAGTCCATCGCTGAGCAGACAAATCGCTAAACATCTGGCGCGCGTGGTGGGCGCACAGCCGCCGGTATCCCGCCCTTCGCGGCCGGAACACCGAAAAACTTGCCCAGGAAGATGGTGGAGAGGTTGCTACGG
>NC_057814.1:177665572-177698217 GCF_018294505.1 Triticum aestivum
TGGCCGTTTGTCTTGACTTTTTGCCTGATAGTGTGGCCAGACGTGGTTTCCCCTTCCGCCGGAGCCCCCGAGCACCCCCCAGTGCGCTGGGTTCGGCTTGGGATCATCGGGACCAAAAACGGGCCGAGCCGACGGATTTCGGCGTCTCGGGGGCACGATTGGGGGGTTTTTCGGTGCCGGCGCGAAAAAAGTCACCGGGGGGGGGCCTGTTGGTGGCGCTGCTGGAGATGCTCTCACTTCATTGCATAACTATTGACTTTCGTGCTTGCATAGGGAATCACAAACCTTAACACCAATATTCTTACTAAAGCATAGATACTCACCAACATGACTCACATATTATTGGCTCTATATCTCAAAACTATTACAAGGAATCAAGTTTATAATGTCCAATGATCTTCATGAAAGTTTTTATTATATCCCCCTTGAATATCTATCACTTAGGGACCAGTTTCATATATTACCATTGCTACTTTCAAGCTCTCAAATAAATTTAAGTGAAGCAAAAGAGCATAAATATTTCTTCAAAATTTTCAGCCGTCAAAATAACATAAGTGAAGCATGAGAGGATTTCTACAAAATTACTAACTCTCAAAATAATCTCAGTGAAGCATGAGAGTATTTCTTCAAGAATTAAACCACCACCGTGCTCAAAAAGATATAAGTGAAGTACTAGAGCAATTTCATAGCTCAAAAAATTTAAGTGAAGCACATAGAGCAATTCTAACAAATCATAGATAAATTTTGGCTCTCTCAAATAGGTGTGTCCAGCAAGGATAATTGTGACAAACTAAAAAGCAAAACAAGCAAAGACTCATATAATAGAAGACGCTCCAAGCAAAACTCATGATATGTGACGAAGAAAAATATAGCTCCAAGTAAAATTACCGATGGTTGTTCGAAGAAAGAGGGGATGCCTTCTGGGGCATCCCCAAGCTTAGTTGCTTGGTACTCCTTGAATATTATCTTGGGGTGCCATAGGCATCCTCCAGCTTAGGCTCTTTTCACTCCTTATTCCTTCATCCATCGTGATCTCACCCAAAACTTGAAAACTTCAATCACACAAAACTTAACAAAACCTTCATGAGATCTGTTAGTATAATAAAGCAAATCACCAATTTAAGTACCGTTGCAAACCCATTCATATTTTATTATTGTATTATACCTACTGTATTCCGACTTTACCATGGCTTATACCCCTCGATACAATCCATAGATTCATCAAAATAAGCACACAATGCAACGAAAAAAATAATCTGTCAAAAACAGAATAGTCTAATATGTACTTTAACCATACTTCTGTAACTCCAAAAATTCTGAAAAATTATGACAACGTAGGAAATTTGTATATCAATCATGTGTAAAAAATTCAGAATTCTATCACGCTCCAGCAGCGCACATCAATTTTGCTACTGGACGCAAAAGTTTCTGTTTTCCAATAGTATCAAATCAACTATCACCCAAACCATCCTAAAGGCTTTACTAGCACAAACACTAATTAAAACATTAAAAACACAATCATTATAGAAGTATAATTGTGTATTTATTGAAGAACAGAAAGAAAATAAAAAATCTCAAAGATAACTATTGGGTTGCCTCCCAACAAGCGCTATTGTTTTACGCCCCTAGCTATGCATAGATTCAAGTATTGTATTTTTACTTCTTATTTTCCATAGATGAGGTTTTGTCAGGAGGTTTTTCAAATATAGAATGAAACACATCATCCATAGAAATTTTAGCATTATCAAGTTGTCCATCTTCATATCCTCTTTGATTACCGGCTACAATCCAAGAATATTGTTGATTAATGTCATTGAAAACTTGTTGGATCATATCCAAAATGGGAACTTCCTTTTTATGGTTCTCATAAAAGATGAGATCATTGCCAAGCATATGTCTTAATAAATAATCACTATTATAAAGGATCTCATCTATTATCGGTTTTTCATGGTTCATACCATAAAAATCAAAGATCTTCCTAGCTTCCCGCACTATGTAATCATACCCATTAATAAGGACAAGGGTAGCTATATTTTTAGCTCTAGGATCCTTTATGACAGGTAGCTCATAAAACAAACTTAGCAAAGTAGGATGAGTACGAATAAATCTTGTCTCAAGTTTAAGAACAAGTGCTGAAATAGCTTCTGCATATAGTTCTTTTAAGTATAGGAGCATCATCACAAGTCAAAGATCCAGTGCAATTAAAGAATTCTTGGATGGCATTTTCCCTATAACATTCCCTTGTCCCAAAACAAAAGTTTTAGCATCCAGATTAGTAGAACGTCCAATTTTCGGAGTTCTACCATCATCTGTTTCTGCCATACCGAAGTCACTCATGATGATAGGTTCAAAGCAAGCAAAGAAGCGACAAGAAAAGGGCAAACAAAAAATATTTTTGTATTTTGCAAAAAACTTTTTAGAAGTAGGGGAGATGAAAACGAGAGGCAAATCGCAAATAAAGTAATTGCAAGGATATGACAGTTTATGCATAGGTACCTGATAGATGTTGATGATGTCTCCCCTGCGACGGTGCCAGAAATTCTTCCTCATTGCTTGTATCTGCGTTGGTATTTCCCCGAAGAGGAGAGGATGATGCAGCACTACAATGGTAAGTATTTCCCTTAGTTATGAAACCAAGGTTATCAATCCAGTAGGAGAACCAAGCAACACTATGTAAACAACACCTGCACACAAGCAACAAAAACTTGCAACCCAACGCGTAAGAGGGGTTGTCAATATCCCTCCGGGTATTTAGATAGATTAAATTGTATAGGTTTTGGTAAATAGATCTAGCAAAAACACAAAACAAAAATAAATAAAGAAAAATTGCATCAAGGTATTTTTGGTTTAATATAATAGGAAAACAGACCCGGGGGTGTAGTTTTCACTAGAGGCTTCTCTCAAGAAAATAGCATATGATGGGTAAACAAATTACTGTTGGGCAATTGATAGAAAAGCGAATAATCATGCCGATATCCAAGGCAATGATCATGTATATAGGTATCACACCAAGATAAGTAGAACGACTCCTGCCTGCATCTACTACTATTACTCCACACATCGACCGCTCTCCAGCATGCATATAGTGTATTAATTGCATGGAAAAAATGGAGTAATGCAATAAGAACGATGACATGATGTAGACAAGATCTATTCATGTAGGAATAAAACCCATCTTTTTATCCTTAATAGCAATGATGCATGCGTGTCATGTCTCTTTCTGTCACTGAGATTGAGCACCGCATGATCGAACCCATCACAAAGCACCTCTTCCCATTGCAGGAAAAATGAATCTAGTTGGCCAAACCAAACCGAAATTTTGAAGAAGAATACGAGGCTATAACAATCATGCATAGAAGAGTTCAACAAAGACCCAAATAATATTCATGGATAGAACTGATCATGAACTCACAATTCATCGAATCCCAACAACCACACCGTAAAAAAGAGTTACATCAAATAGATCTCCAAGAACATCAAGGAGAACATTGTATTCACTACAAAAAAATACACTTCCGTGATGATACGTGTTTGTCACAGTAGGTCACGTTTTCTATCATGCATGTACATCCATGACGATTTTATGATAGAATCAAGATAGTCATACCTGTGCTGCCGTAGAAGTGTTCCATGACATTACCAAAATTATCATCACGGAAGTGTCCACTTCCATGACAATAAATCGCGCGTCACATAAGTGCTTTCGTCAAGGGTGACCGACACATGGCATCCACCGTAACGGGTCGCC
Organism: Triticum aestivum; assembly: GCF_018294505.1. Lineage (NCBI taxonomy): Eukaryota > Viridiplantae > Streptophyta > Magnoliopsida > Poales > Poaceae > Triticum > Triticum aestivum. Next base: position 177,669,321 of record NC_057814.1, read on the forward strand.
ATTAAGCTATCGGGTTCCGGTTTGGATCCGGTAACTTGTTAATAGCCCGGACCAATGGGGATTTTCCACGTGTAAAATACTAAATGCCCAGAGTAACCACGTGTCGGCTCACCGTTGGGACAGATGTCATCCACTCATTGGACCGAAGGCGCCTATGGTTCATCGACACGTGGCACGGACCAACAAAGGCCCATTCCAGTGAAAAGGTCGGCCCGTTTGACTTGGTCAAAACATAGCGGGCCGGCCCACAGAGAGCCTTTTAACGGCATGTTCGCATATAGCCCATTTACAGCCCGCTAACTCATGGCCTACCGGAATTTGGCCCAGTAGCGTCATCTGGGTCGTCCAATATGATACCAGCCCGTTGTAACTTCCGGCCCATGTATGGCCCATGACGTCTTTCGGCCCACAGGAGGCCCTTTGTAACTTTGGGCCCATTAAAGGCCCGAGATGAAACTGGCCCATAATGAACAATATATCACTTTATACCCATTAACATCCCATTATTCCGTCGGTCGTTTCCAGCCCGTGTTAACTTTCGGCCTTCTAAGGGCCCATTTATTCTTGGGCTCATTTCTAGAATTCAGTTAGTTACGGTCCGTTACTGGCATGTTCCGTTTGTGGGCCAAATTTTGCCCATGGTTACATTCAGCCCGTTTGTGGCCCGTTAAACCGTTGGGTTGTTTTCATAGCATTATCAAATACGACCTATTAACGGCCTGTTATGGTCCACGAATAGTACGGACCATGTTTGGCTAAATGATTATGTTCCCCATAGAAGGCCAATGGATCCTACGGCTCGTAGTAGGCCCATTGATCATATGGCCCATAGAAGGCCCATGGATCCTACGGCCCGTAGAAGGCCCATGGATCCTACAACCCGTAGAAGGCCCATGAATCCTACGGCCCGCAGGAGGCCCATGGTTACAACAGTCCGTGTGTTGCCATGGTTATTGTGGCCTAGTTATCAAAAATAGGTTCTTGTGGCCACTAGAAAAACGCGGAAAAAGAACTGCAGTGACTACAAGCAAACAACTAAACAAGACAATAAGGAAATAAATAAGCAAGCAACTAACGCTAGGCCATTACGGCTATTACACATATTACATCCACTGGGCATCAAAGTTTGCCACCAGTGCAAATATAGGGAACAAAGCAGCATATTACATCCACTGGCATGTTCCGTCTAAATTGGCCACCAGTGCAAATAAACGAGGCAGCAAAAAAAGTCCATAACTGAAACAACTTCAGAAGAGCTCAAGAAACGTTATCCTGGGTATCCACCATGCTGGCAATAAGCTTAGCAAGCTTATTAGCTTTGTCTTGTTTGGCGCTAAAATCCTCCAACGCTTGCAGTTGCACCAGAAAGTATGCATCTGAATGCTCCAGGGACTTCCATAGTCCATCCGCTTCTTGTCGTAGCACAACTGATCGATGTCTTTCAGCTTGTAGTTCAGACTCAAGAAACTGAACTGATTCAGATAGCGAGTTTGAATAGCTTGTGCCAGCGGTAGTGGCCAGTAACTCGAACACTAAACCAAGACAGGACTTTGGGGTTGTCTCACTATCTTCAAGATAGTTTCTCTTAGCTGTTTTATCAGCCATGTTGGAGACCAACAAGGATGTCTCACTATCCTGGACCTTATCTACATTACTTCCTTTACCATTGCTTAATAAGGCACTCTTCCCCAATATTCTGTCAGCATTCAAAAAGAAGAAACAAGCAGACACATAACATGTTTAGCATGTACTAGTATATGAAACTCATTTCGGTGAACCAGTTCATTAGTAAGGTGGACAAGATTAAACTACCAAGTCTTCCATTGCCAAGTAGTACATTATAAAAGCATCAAACAAACATATATCTATGTCCTATGGTCACTGCATTGTCTTGCCAAATCAAAATAGAGACACGGTTCAAATCATATCAGTTCAAGAGAAAGCAGCAGTGAAAGAACACAAAGCATGGGAACCTACACGACACAACAAGATTTCAGATGGGTACCATGGGTCTACATGTACAACAACACTATTGGCTCTATTGTGATGCTAGTAATGTGCATGATATGAGAAGTCAACTGTACACACAATTGATATTGAAATCAACAGAGCTATTTATAAGAGCAAACCTATTAAAGAAACATGCGTAAACATACCTGTTGTGCCATTGGAGTTTCGATTGGATCCTTCAATTTAAAAATAAGTTTGTATGAGTAAATACAGTGATACAAGAGCAAAGCAGTATGCACGATAGCAATGGAATCTTAAATGAGAACATTTGTTCTTCAGGTTTAAGCACTTGTTCTACATGAATAGAGTACAGTAAGACGCAATCATATAGTACTTAAAAAATGAGCTCATAGACCTTACCACATTCTTGGTTCGGGACCAGTACAGAACAAGGCGTTCCCAGTCATCGTCCAGTAAATGTGTCTCGGGAGAACGTAAGGGAATTTGATGAGTTTCTTTGCCAGTGAAGTATGTTTTCTTCAGGTAATTCTGACACTACCACCAAGCATTATTGAAGATAGCAAAGGTATTAGCACAGGTTACCTCATCCTGAGTTTCCAAATCGGTCCTTCCCTATAGAGAAAAATGGGAAAATTTGCTGTATTATAACCATCATGGAGGTAGAATGTATGGGACAAAGCAAAGTAATTGCCATGAATAACATTACTTACACATAATTCCTGGACAAACGCCTGCAACTGGCATTTTCCTTCATCCTTAGTATAATATTTCCATGATGGGAAGATACGCACATAGGATTTAACAACATCAAATGCGATAGATGCTAAACTACGAATGGCTGGTTGTGCTTCCTCCACAAGAATAGGTGTACTAACTGGTGGAGTTGGGGTTCGCTGTGGTAATACTGGCGCTTTGGGCACTGGAGCTGCCTTACTAATTGCTCTTGTCTGGGAGCTCTGTGGTGGAGATGGTGATGTGTCAACAGGAACTGGGCTACTATCTGCTGGGGTTGGGGTTAGATTGGGTGAAGCTGGTTCTTTGTCCATTGCAGTAGGGGTACAATCTGCGAGAGTCTGGGTTATGTGTGGTAGGGCTGGTTCTTGTGCATGTACAACCGGGGTGCTATCTCCACCAAGAGGTAGCATTGTTTTATTTGAAGACCTTGTTTTTACTCCGCTAGATACTACTATCACCCGCTCTAATTCAAATGGCTGATAAACATGAAACATAGTTGAATGTACAGACATTGTATGAGAGACAGATGCAATAGATAGTGTGGAAAAAAGAGGGCATGAAATAGTTGACATGTATATTGTTTAACTAAAACGGATAGTATGACATAATTTCACATATATGATTTCTATCTAAACTGGATAGCATAGCATAACATAATTCAAAGATATGATGACTAACTAAACAGGATCGCATGACATAATTCACATACATGTTATCTAAGTAATCAGGATCGCATGATTTAATTCACATATGTGATTTATATGCTAAGCAGAGGGCATTCGCATATATGATGTCTAAACTAAGAACATGGTGTTGAATATTATGTATATGATGTATAAACTATGCAATGCAAGACACCATATGCATGATATGAGCAGTATAACCGTGCCAAGTTGGAGCATACACCTCGGTGGGGGAATAGGACCGGTCATCTTTCTCTGAATCCATCTCCGAGGAGCTATCGGGACCCAGCAAGAGATCTGCTTCGACAGGTAGCACTGCCTACTCTGAAGGCCTTGTTTTCACTCCAAATTTTCCATCACCCACTCAAATGGCTGATTCACAGGAAGAGTAGTTTAATGTACAAACATTGTCGACAAATGGAAATGTAATGAAGAAATGGATGCGCAAGATATCATTCAAATATATGATGCCTGGTTAAGTAGGATGGCATTGCACATTTCACATATATTATGGTTGGCTAAAAGACATCAGACTGCATAATTCCCAGACATGATATAGAAACTAAACAGGTGGCATTATAGAGCATGTCTAAACTAAGCAGATGACATATATGATGTCGAAAGTAGGCACTGCAAGGCAACATATGCATGATAGTACTAACATCATCACGCCAAGTTAGAGAAAACACCTTGGGGGTAAATAGGAGTGGTCAGCTGCGTCTGAATCCGCCTCAGAACAGATATCTTCCTCTGGACTACAATCTGGAGAGGGGGGGGGGGGTTGCCATTGAACCAAACATGGAGCGATGTCTGCATGACATTGTATTGCCACGCAAAACTCTTCTCTTTTTCTCTACATGTTCGCATGACTGTGTACAATATTTGACATGCATACGAAAAAATATAGTGAGATTATGTAAGGAGAGCATGCAGAAATCTAGATGATGGTAACAACCAGTGGATGGATCCAAAAATAATGATAGCAGGCTAATGATTGCTTTAATTTAATAAAAAGACAAATGATGATTGTTTTACTATTTGTTTCCCACCCAAGATGAACAACATAGGCATACCCTAGGTGAACCAGATATTAGATAGAGATACTATTCATTGCTGCCTCGATATGTGCCCCACAACTAATTTAGAACTCAAGTAGGATTCTAATAGCATCTCCAATAGATGATGTAAAATACACTACCAACAAGTGATAGATGTAAAATTTACACCACCAAAAAACACCTGACTACAACAGATGAGGTAAAAACTGTTGACTCTGAACTTAACTGTCGAAAATGAAATTTACTGTGGAATCTGAATATTACCGTCGAAACTGAATGCAATGGTAGCAGAGAGGCACTTCACATGTAGTTTAGGAAGGGCCTGCAGTTCATCTTCAACCTGCACCCCCCTGAGCCGCCAGCCACCACCGAACGAACAGCCGGCCCCCGCCGCCCGCGGCCGGCGGCGCTTGATAACCCACAAGTATAGGGGATCAATTGTAGCCTCTTTCGATAAGTAAGAGTGTCGAACCCAACGAGGAGCTAAAGGTAGAACAAATATTCCCTCAAGTTCTATCGACCACCGATACAACTCTACGCACGCTTAACGTTCGCTTTACCTAGAACAAGTATGAAACTAGAAGTACTTTGTAGGTGTTGTTGGATAGGTTTGCAAGAATATAAAGAGCGCGTAAATAAAAACTAGGGGCTGTTTTAGGTAAAGAAGCAATAAAGTTAGTATAGCAAGTGTGGAAAAGTGGTGGTAGGAGTTGCGAATTTGTCCCTAAGCAATTGACTACTTTACTAGACCGATAGCAAGTTTTATGTGGGAGAGGCCACTGCTAGCATGTCATCCCTGACTTGGAATTCTATGCACTTATGATTGGAATTATTAGCAAGCATCCGCAACTACTAACGTTCATTAAGGTAAAACCCAACCACATCATTAAGATATATTGGTCCCCCTTCAATCCCGTACGCATCAATTTCTATGCTAGGTTGAAGCTTCTGTCACTCTTGCCCTCCAATACATAGTCTTATCAACATACAACTAACCCAATGGTGTGATCCACCCGCGCGCTCATATGATGGGAACCAAAGGACAACAACATAACCACAAGCAAATTAAACCAATCATTGCAATTCACCAATCACCGATAGGACAACGAAAATCTACTCAGACATCATGGGATGGCAACACATCATTGGATAATAATATGAAGCATAAAGCACCATGTTCAAGTAGAGGATACAACGGGTTGCGGGAGAGTGGACCGCTGTAGATAGATGGGGGAAGGTGATGAAGATGTTGGTGAAGATGACGGAGGTGTTGGTGTAGATTGCGGTGACGATGATGGCCCCGGCGGTGTTCCGGTGCCACTGGGAGAGAGGGGGAGAGAGCCCCCCTTCTTCTTCTTCTTCCTTGACCTTCTCCCTAGATGGGAGAAGGGTTTCCCCTCTGGTCCTTGGCTTCCATGGCATGGGAGGGGCGAGAGACCCTCCGAGATTGGATCTGTCTCTCTGTCTCTCTCTGTTTCTGCGCTCCCAGATCTGGTCTTTCACCGTTTCCTATATTCCCGGAGATCCGTAACTCCGATTGGGCTGAAATTTGAACACGATTTCTATCCGGATATTGGCTTTCTTGCTGCAGCACCAACCACCTTACGAGGTGTCCACGAGGGTCAGGGGCGCGCCCCCTGCCTCGTGGCCCCCTCGGGCATCGTCTCGCGTTGATTCTTCTTCCCAAAAATCACATATATTCCAAAAAAAAAATTCTCTGTCAGTTTTTATCCTGTTTGGACTCCGTTTGATATGGATTTTCTGCGAAACAAAAAACATGCAACAAACAGGAGCTGGCACTGGGCACTGGATCAATATGTTAGTCCCAAAAATAGTATAAAAAGTTGCCAAAAGTATGTAAAAGTTGTATAATATTGGCATGGAACAATAAAAAATTATAGATATGATGGAGACGTATCAGCGCTCCCACGCCGCCTCGCCGCCCCAAAACCACTCCCCACCGCCGGTCCGCCGCCGCCCCGGCCAGCCCTCTAGCTCTTCCCCCTACCCGCGTCGAGCTTTTTCTCCGGCAATCCCCACGCCACCGCCCCACCACCGCGCCCCCACCGCCCCCACCCTGAACCCTAAGATAGATAGTGGGGTACCTCTCCAGCGAGCCCCCCCTCCCCGCTGCGGGTGGTTCTTCCTTAACTCCAGCGAGCCCCCCACCCCCTGAAAATTAACCGACCCAAAAGTCGATTCAGTCGACTGAAGTGTAGCTAAATCAGAGTAGAGGAGCAGCATGAGTGAGGGGGAGAGCAGCAACAGCAAGGCGAGCGAGCGAGCGAGAGCCAGAGCAGCAGCAGCAGATCTAGCTGGTATGGATGCTGCCACCGAAGGTGCCTCGCACTGGGGGAGAGCCATCATGGAGATGTCGCCCGCGGCATCGACTTCGAGGTAGCGGTGCCATGGGGGTGCGGGATGGAGCACCGTCGGCGCCGGGAAGTCAAGTTAAGGAGAAGGTATGATGCGATGAGTGTACAACCTCTTTGGTGGCGCCGAGTAGGCCTCGGCTTCGTCCGAAGAGTCAGCGAGGATGCTGCGGTTCTGGTGGAGCAGGTTAAGGCAGCCCTGTGGGGATGGAGTAGCCGCAATAGATGAGACGATCGTCGGAGCAGCTCCTTGGAGGTGGAGGACGGGGCGGCTGAACCGGCGGGACGATAAGATGGATGACGGATCCTCATCCGGTGAGGTGGATGAGGGACGTCAAGCTATTGCGGTGGACGACGTCTTCGGGGAAGAGGCTCCGGCTGGGCAGCGGTGAGGTGGCGGACGGGGAAGGGTGGGGTTTCGTGGGTGGAGCAGAGAGGTTATGGCGGCATGGGATTTCAAATGGCGAAAAGGAGGCGATGGGAGGGGGGAACCATGACTTAGAGACGTGCTTGTCCAAAATGTAGGGTGTGTTACAAAAGTACCCCCACCGATTTGAACTAGCGGCCCTTCCGGCTCAGGGTTAGGAGGGGGATTTCGTGTGTCGGGATTTGGCAGCTGGAGGGAGTTTTCACGCACGTTGTAATTTCGGGATAACAAGGCGCGGGTTGTGAAGGCGCGAGTTTTGGGAGCACGATATCTGAATTTTCGGGATATAACAAGGCGCGGGTTGAATTTTAGGGACAAGCCTAACGTGTAATATTGTACTTGTACGTACCAAATCAACTCGCACTTCCCTCAACGAAAAAATGAAACTATTCACACCACACAAAGAAAGAGTCTTGTCTCGTTTTACTATACAAATGCTATTCAAAGCTATGAATCCATGTTATGCCCAATTAAATTTTTTCGCTGGCTGTATAATGCATGTAACCTACTCATACAAACATTTTAGTGCATTCCAAATGTCTATACTACCACTGCAATTTGAACTAAATTTGAATTTGTTTCTCTATTTGAATAAGAATCTACAATCATGATTGTTGCCAACTTCAACCATCATTCGTGTATTACCTTAACAACACACCATATGATTACTATAGAGATAGATATGAACTATGTGTACTATATGAACTCAAATTAATTTTTTTGAATACACTTGATGTTGATTCCAAATAATAGTACATTTGATGTACTAACTAGATATTCATAATCTAAACCATGTTCCATGCGTGCACCGTGTTTATCACACAAAGTATAGTGCCCCGCCCCCTACATTATGAAAAGTATTTAGACCTGAGCTACAAAAGCCACACATTATCTCAAATTATAATCAATGTTCTATATATTATATGTAGTACTAGCAAGATGCCCATGCGTTGCACGGAACATCAAGATGATCGAGGGGAGGCCTTATTTACAAATGTGGAGAGGGGTGTGGGTATCTTTTTTCAAAGTTGCCATAGTTTCCTTCCTATCCGTCAGATATAAATCGGACGGCCTATATTGTAGGATGGCAGGCACACCATCATCACCAACTCTGTTTTTTATATATAAAATATATTATATGTAGTATAACATGTTCATAACCACACCATGTGTATCACCGTTATATATATTCACGCATGCGTCGGTTTAAAACACTATGATAAATTCTTCAAATATCCGAATTCACTTTTTATAATGAATTATGATCTCTATTTGCCTTTTACACCCACACAATCCTCTTATCTTTGTAGCTAGCACTAACTTTCTCTCGTGCATGCACACGCTCGCATCCCTCTCACCCTCCCTCAACATTCTCTAGCTCCATCGTGCAAATTTGTCTTTTCACTTTAGTTTGTTCACCCATGGTGTGTGTAGGCCCCCTAGCTCCTTCTTTACGGCACACATCGATCAATATGCCTCTCTAGCCAGGTGTGCCTACCATAAACACAAGCTTTCCCTCTTCTCTTCTCACCGTCCATGCCTAACTCCCGCCCCTCTTTTCATCGATCTTGTACTCGCACACTCCTTTCCCCTCGATATAGTATGCCTCTCGCACCACCTCCTAGCTGCATCGCTCTCTCTCTATCCTTCTCTCCGGGCCTTATTTGCTTCTAACACATACATGCATGTATACCGATCGATCTCCCTACATATACCTATGTCGACTTTAACTATTTTTCCCCACCCATCGATCGACGTATCTCACAAGTTATGTCTCTCCTTTCTTCGATAAAGTATGATTGATCTTCGTATGTAGTTACCTCTTCTTACCACAGCCATATCGTCCCCCAACATCATTCGTACATACCACCTGACCCATCTCTCACACGCACGTGCACAGACAGGCAGGCATCCCCTCTCTTATTGATATTGCAGGCGTGCCCTCCATTTGTCTAGCAAGCCTCTCCCACCATTTGTTAAGCAACTCCACCACCAACCCCTCTGACACTCTAGCTCTGTCTCTCTCCCAACCTTATTCCTCTCCTACACATATGCATGGATGCCGATCGATCTCCCTCAATACATAAGGTAGGTCTCTCTCCTCCTCCACCAGCCATTGTACCTCTATAGTTAGGTCTCCCCCCACCCCCACCCCCACACACCATAGTCGAGCGCTGTAGGTAGGTATCCATGCCATAGAGACAAACTGCACCTTTCCCCACTCACATTCCAGTAGGCCAGCCACCCTATATCTTTGACGTGGGCACACACAAATTCGATGGCACTCTTTATCGATCGCGCACACACACATCATCCCTCTCTTCGATTCTATGGATACCTCACGCCGATGATACCTCCACTCTCTTCTCGTGGATCGCCCCCTCTATATATATATGATATATCCAGGCCTCTATTTCACACACATTGCATATGTCACATTTTTTGATTGAAATATCATCGACACATATTCCATGTCTATCTCTCACGCCCCCCCAAAAACACTCACGAACCCACACACTATATCTCTGTACGTTTGTATCTCTCTCACACAACCCCACGTAGGTGGTGCACGTACATGAATAGAATAGGTGCACGTACTCACGCTTCGTGCCCAGCCACACCTGTGCGGGTACACGGTGGAGCTCATTTCTATACGAAATGGCAGCCCACGTGCTAATTTGAGCGTGTGTAGTGGTTGTTTACCTACGGAGGTCGTGTACCACGCGTGCACGAAACAAAGTTCGACTTGATGCATTGGCGCATTATTTTTAAATAAAGTTATATCGCTCAATGGCACGTACACAGAATATAAAACGATTTTTATGGAGAAAAAGGTACTCTGCTCCACTATATACAATGGAGCCTACCTGCCGGGGTTTGTCTCTCTTAAGAGTATCTCACACAAGGTAGCGGTGGCCTCTCTCTCTCACCGTTGATCACTGATCCGGCCGCATCCCGTCCTCTGGCGGAAAGGGAGGATGTGCATCGTTTCTCTGTTCGACGGCACCGAGGCAGCACGTCCCGATCTGCGGTACCCGCCGTTCTCTCTGACCAAGCTCCGGCGCAGTAGGGCCTACGCCACTTGCTCGCTGCCGCAGTATGGCAGATCCCCCGCCGCCGCTCTCCTAGTTACATCCCGATGACCCCCAGGTATCCCCTCCGGCCTTGCTCCACTGCCCATCTTCCCACGTCGCTGCATGTGGATCTTCCATAGTTCTTTGCCCAAAGCGTAGCTCGTCCGACGTACTTTCCAGATTGCAATCTCGTCCTTACACCGTTTTAGACAAACACAACCGTGTTGTTATCTTCCCTTAGGACAAGGAATATGCTTCTTTTTTGTCGTCGTATGTGTCATCAACTTTTATTTGCCAGTAATTGTTTCCTTTCTACCTTTTGCAAATAGGGCTATCGATTTCACCTTGTTGCTATTCAGACCTTTTGGTGAACTACACAAATCACTTTTTTCTTAAGAGTGTTTTGTCCAGTTGTACTAAAATGTCACACGGACAACGTCTCTACATTTCAGTGCGACTGCACAAAGGGAGATTGGTTTTGCTCTATCCTCCTCATCCAACTCCGAGCCTAATCTTCTCCAACTATTTGCTTAATCTTCTCCAACTAGTTAGTCTTAAGAGAGATTGCAAAGGTGACTGGCTTCTATTTGTGTGTTTATTGTTTCATCAACAATCCTCTATTATTGTAATCACACTTAATATCTTTGGAATAGGGACGCTCAGCTCTATTTTAGTGAAACTGCACAAAATGATCGGAATGTTGCATGTTCCAGACAGCTACTTTTTTCCCCAACATGCCTTGTTGATTTAGACCGAGCTGGGGGGAAGTTGCTGTCGATGACAGCATGGATCAATTTTAATTTAACACCTTCTCACAACTTTGTCTTCAGTTGTGATGTAAATATTAGCTCTGATCTGCTAATCATTGAGATGCATTGGCAAGGAAGTTAGTTTTTTCATTTTTTCTGAAAGAGCATGGATGGCAAGACACACGAAACAAAAGCTGAAAGCTCAGAGCATTGTACAATTTCATGCCGCTGGAAAATTATTTGTATAGTACGTCAATTATGTAAACAAATGCTGGAAGCTTGATAGCATTGCCAGAAGCCTCTTCAGCATCCAGGTCCATGTGCCATGCACAAAATTATACTCCCTCCATTCCTAAATATTTATCTTTTTAGAAATTTCAAATGGACATGTTTTAGAGTGTAGATTCACTCATTTTGCTTCGTATGTAGTCACTCTTTGAAATCTCTAGAAAGACAAATACTCTGTAGTATTTAAGAACGGAGGGAGTAGTGCACAACCGCATGGGAGACTCAGCCCGATCATTCCGCCGCACTAATATAGTGAGTAATGAGCAGTCCAATCATAAGCCCCACCTTTCCCACTGTAAGTTGCTCGGAAGAAGCAACCATCAATACGCTCTTCTTTGAATCCGCTCATACTACTCCCTCCATCGCTGTTTATAGAGCGCGCTTCAACAATCTCTGGGACCAAGGCGACTAGCGATCGGCCTGAAAATAGAATTGGTAGTTATAGCACGGCGTCTATTACTAGAGAAAATAATGCGTACACACATGCATGAAGTGCTTCCACCCCTGGTACACACATGCATGCACTTACTCCACTCCGCGTACACACCTAGTACATTGAGAGAAAATTGCGGACTTGATTGCGGTTACCACGCCCTAATTAATTGAGCATTAAACCAAACGCGTCTAAAGTCTCTCTGGTGGTGGAAATGCATGGAGAGAAATGCATGAGAATGAAGCGCGCCCTATAAACTGTGACGGAGGGAGGATTAGTATGAAGGTGCAAAACCAAGTACGCGTATGGCCAGTCGGTCAACGAACTTCCTCTTGGCATATCACTGACATGTGGGACCGGAGTGTGAGCAAACCGATATCAATTGACGGCAAAATGGCCAACCCGCTGTTTCTTGAGAGATGAGGAGCGAGAACGCACAGACAGGCTCGCACGGAAGCTATATTCGAGCATGGTTGATCGATATCATCATTACATGTTCGATGTTTTTTAATACTACGATTGGGCTGCCGTTTTCCGCAGTTCTTCCGAATAAATGTGTACTTCATCAGAGATTAAAATAAAATAAGAGTACAAACGCTCCACCATGCGGTTCTAGTAGTAGTACTACTGGTACTACTAAACCTTGCGCTTGGCTCTTCGCCTCTTCGTGAAGTCAAACAATGATGGTACTATAGTGTATGCCTCTGGCAATCTGACACCGAATGAACTGCTGCATGTCCATCGCCTGGGCATGGGTAGGTTGCATTAGTCAAAAGCTTCTCCTCGTCCTACGAGCCACCAAGCTTGAGGAAGACGGAGTGGGCGTAAGCAAGCTTCACCTTGTCTTGCAAGCTTCTCCTCGTTCTGCGAGTTGACAGGGCACACCAAAAAGTAGTGCTAGTCCATACTCCCTCCTTTCCGGTTAATATGGCTTAATCTTTTTTGTGGGTAAATGAGAGAGCTTTATTCATATATAAGCATTCTTAGGACGATCAGCCAAGAGATTGGTCACTAGGAAGCGAGGTACCCCGCAAAAAAAGAAGAAGGAAGCGAGGTGTTTCATCAAGCCAGCTCTTGGTCACATTCAAAGTGCAGCAAGCACGGTTCGCACAAAGATGCGCCGCAAGGTTTGCTGACCTGTTTACATGCTGAATAACAAAAAAGAGAAAATATTACCGAGTGTTCCTATTTGTAACAGGATATGAGCCTGAATTAAGCGAGAATTGTGGTGAGCGTTCCATGCAATCAACTTCCATTATCACATGCGAGAACCCTCGAAGAGAACCAAATATGTTGAAGATTGCTTTATCATATTTTAAAATAAAATAACAGTGCAGACGCTCCACCATCCGGTTCCTAGTAGTAGTACATACCTCTATAGTAGTAGTACTAGTACTAGTAAACTTTGCGCTTGGCTGTTCGCCTCTTCGGGAAGTCGAACAATAATGGTACTAGTACAGTGTATGCTTCTGGCAATCTGACACCGAATTAACTGTTGCACATTCACCGCCTGAGCGAGGGAGAGCTTGCATTAGTCAAAAGTTTCTCCTTGTCCTGCGAGCCATCGCGCGCAAGCTTCTCCCGTCCTGCAAGCTTCTCCTCATTCGGCAAGTTGACGGGACACAACAAAGTAATGCTAGTCCATACTGCCTGCTTTCCGGTTAGTATGGCTTAATTTGAAACGAGATAAATACACTGTCTGTCACTATATATTTGTAAAAATACGGTCAGTGGACTTCATAATACGCTCATTGCGCTCAATATATACATTTTCCGGTGTCTATACGGTCACTAGCTCACCCTGGCTGAGTATGTGTGTGCATGCACGTGTAGGTTGAGCACTTGAGCGTGACCGTGTGTGTTCCGTTGTGTGCTCAGACATGCATGCATTAGGGCATCGTGCACGTTTTTGCGTCCATGTGTACGTGTGACTGTTGCATGCATGCACGAGGTTGTAGTCCCTCACATTCACATGTTCATAAGTCAATGCTTTGTCAAAACATGCAAGGTTTAATCATTCGTTGTTCACGCATGCATTCCCGATATTAATATGTTGGTAAAGACAATTTCTTGAGGAAAATGAGCCCCATGAATTGAGTACAAAGGGGACCAATAAGCCAGGATGGAGGGAGTACTAGTAGTGAACCGGAAGGAGGGAGTAGGTACTAGTAGTACTACGTAGTAACAACGTGCAGTAACAAAATTCCTCTGTGCGCATCCTGTCTACGTGTCATGCAAGAAAATAGAGATAAGTACAAGTGAGACTCAGGAACGGTCATACACGTAAGGGGGTACGTGTAGGGGCCACTCAGGAGCAGTCAAATCACACAGTAAGTTAGTCAGAAGAAGCTACCATCATTTCAATCTTCGATGACACGTACGCAATATAAAATGGTTGATATGGAGAGAAAAAGAAAACCGCTCCATGATATATACACTAGCAGGAGCCTAAGCTACAAGCCTACTTGCTTGGGTTGCTCTCTTCACAAGCATAGAACGACGGTGGACACCACTGGTCACAGATCCAGCTCGATCCCGCCGCTGGGTGGAAGGGGACGATGTTCTCCGAGACGCGATCGACAGCGGCGAGGGAGAAAACCCACTATCGGTGTGTCCCGATCGGGGGTCCCCATGGTATGGGCTGATGCCGCCTCCCAACCGCCCTTCTAGCTATAGCTCAACGTCCCAGGTACAACTTCCTTTTGGAGCCGGCTTGCTCCACTGCCACAACTCCCCACGTAGCTCCATCTCCGTGTGGATCTTTCTCTACTTCTACCGGCTTCTATTTGTGATGAGTTTATGTCTCATGAACTAGTGCCAGTACTATTATTCTTTAGCTCGCTCCTCCTTTCTTGGGTTCCCTAACTGTCTGCTATTGCTAAAGCTCAACCTATGCCTCCGGCAAAGGCAAGACGGAAAGCAAGCTAGTGGAATGCAACCAACAACAAGAAGCCCTCAGGTCATGAGAAAAAGGTATGGATCCCTATTCCTTTCTATCACACTTCTTCAATATCTTTGCCAACAGGGATGCTCAGCTCGATTTTAGTGGAACTGCACAAAAGCATCGTATGATCCGAGGGTGCCAGCCGTCTTTCCTTCGACAGGTTCTACCTACCCAGGAAATTCAATCCTATTTAGGGTTCAGGGTTTACGTCGTAGGGACCCCATCAGTAGTTTTTTTGGTACACACTCTCACAACTTTTGTCTTTAGTTGTGAAGTAAATATTGGCTATGATCTGTGAATCATTGAGATGCATCAGCATGCGTGTTAGTTTTCCTTTGTATTTGATGGAATGTTGTAACGGGGCAACCTTGGAGTAGGAATGAAAATGGAGTGGAAAGTTTCGGTTTTTCTGGAGAAAAAGTGGAAACGGAGAGAAACCAGCCTTTCGTTTCGTTGCATCGCGCCATCAAGCAAAACCAACGTTTAAATCACGTATGTCGCGTTTGTGTCTCACCCTCCTCCACGGCTCCACCCCACACGGTCGCTCGGCATGCCACTCACCGCAAACCGAGTATACGATAACTTTCCCGCCTGCTTGTTGATGGATCGCGCAATGGAGTACTAGCACTACTAGAAGAGATTGACGAGGAGGGGAGGACAGCTAGCTATAGCACGGACTCCCAAGAACTTTTTACATGCATGTTGTGGCCGGCTATTGCGACCTTTGAACATGGAGCAGTCACGTGCACTGGGAAGCGGCACAAGCGACGCTCTCTCGGCCGGCGCGCCGCTTCAATCACTACAAAAAAAGACACATCCATGACATTTTGGGCTGAACGAAAAAAATTCTGTCATACTTATGACACTTCTATGACAATAATTGTGACAAAACCCGGTATCATTATAGATGTGGTGGGGTCCTACTTCTATGACAAAAAATCATGACAAAAAATGGGCTTTTCGTCCTGGGCGGGCCGGAGACGCAGCTGCATGACATTCTTTGGGCCGTCCATGACGGAAAAACCATGGTAGAAGCGAGGGCGAGGAAAATATCGGGGTGTTCCCGGTTACGGTGGGTGGTCGGGGCCGAGCGATGCGCGTTTCTCTCATACACGCACGCGCGTGGGTGCGAGGCGTTGGGCTCTAACTGAACCCAAGCGAGGCATTGGGCTCTAACTGAACCCGAGTGATTGCACTGTAGGCTACTTGTTACTGAACCCGAGCGATCGATCGATGGCTATTAACTGAACCCGATCAAGCGATTCCTTCGCTACTGCTGCTAACTAAAGCCGATCGATGCTGCCTCTGGATGAACAGTGAGCGTTGCTGGGGGGGTTTGGATGAACAGTTCCCGGTGGGGGTGGATGAACAGGACCCCGTGGTGTTGCCTCTAGATGAACAGGACCCCGATCGATCGAGCCGGTTGGGGCTGGATGAACAGTACCCCGTGGAGGGCAGGATGAACAGGACCACCCCGTGGAGGGCTGGATGAACAGTAGATGGTGGAGGGTTGGATGAACAGTAGCCCGCGGAGGGGTGGTTGAACAGGAGCCCGTGGAGAGGGCAGGTTGAACAGTAGCCGGTGGAGTAGCGCGCGGTGGAGGCTGGATGAACAGGAGCCCGTGGATGAACAGTCGCAGGTGGTGGCTGGAGGAGGTCGACGGTGGATGAACAGTAGCCCGTGGAGGCTGGAGGGGGTCGACGGTGGAGATGAACAGTATCCCGTGGAGTCCCGTTTTGTGGTACGCCACACCCCTCCCGATGAACAGGACCCCTGTTTCGACCATAGCGCTCCAACACAAGTCCGTTTCCTCCGTTTTGCGGTACGCCACACCCCTCCCAATCAAAGGACCCCCGTTTCGACCGTAGGAGGTCCGTTTCCTCCGTTTTGCGGTACGCCAGACCCCTCCTGATGAACAGGATCCCGTTTCGACCGTGGCCGGTCGAACACAAGGCCGTTTCCTCCGTTCTGCGGTACGCCAGGCCTAGTTTCCATCGGCTGTTCCGTCCAAGCCCTCCTGATGAACACGACGACGTATTCTGTTCCGACCCAGCCGGTTGGCTCCCCATGAACACGACGACGATGCAGTTTCTCTGTTCCGACCCATCCATGTACACGAGCCCTGGCCGTACGTATGCGCGAGTAGGCGTTCGAGACCCTGCCCGTATGTACGTACGTGGCCGTATTTTCTTTCTTGCACACTGGCCGCTGTACATACATGTACATGCTACGTGCGCGCCTCTACTACGACATGTGCGCGCCTCTACATCGACCAGTATGTACGTACACGTTCGTGACCAGAATGACAATGCTACGTGTGCTTCGACCAAGTGGGTCCCGACTGTCAGGCACTTCCTTGCGTGCGAAGATAGCTGGTGGGTCCCAGCAGTCAGGGGGCGAATCGTTTTTTTTTGCCCGGACGCACTTCCTTGCGTGCGAAGATGTAGCTGGTGGGTCCCAGCAGTCAGGGGGAAACTTTTTTTCGTGAAACACGATGGCCCGTCCGGTGGGTCCCCGCTGTCAGGTGGAGGAATGATTATTTTGCGTGTAATAAGGAGGCACTTCATTGCTGCAGCCGCGGACCCAGCTGTCAGCCTCTCCACGTACAGTCCACGTCTGATGGAAGCCGTTCCTTGACCACGTTGACCACGCCGCGCTGAGAGCACCAGGGCGGTGGACGACGGCGAGGCCTAGGAAGGGGACGACATGGAGCCGAGGAAGACGCGGCAGTGGATGCCCACGCAAAGAGGAGTATGATGGTTAACTGGTTCGGCTGCGGTGTGAGGCTGCCGTCGCCACAGAATAACAGGGGGTGTGGGTGAGTAGAGGGATGGCCTGGCCAGCGGTGGGAATAGTAGGGGCGGTGAGGCCTCCGCGGCAGCACAGCCGGCCACAGGAGGCAGGAGCATGCGGCACGACCGGCGCTACTTTGGGCGGCTGGAGCAACAACACCAGAGGTTGAAGAAGCACTACGGCCGTTGGATGGACATCGTACGGTCGCTGGAGCTAGAATTGTTCTTATTGACTAAGTTGACAAAGCACTCCGTCCCCGTCAACTTAGCAGGCCCACAAGTCAGCCTCCCACCAAGGTGGGTCCCAACCAGCAGGGGGAGTATTCATTTTTTTGTGCGTAATAAGGAGGCACTTCCGGTGGGTCCGAGCTGACAACGGGGGGAACGTTTTTTTTCACGCAATACGGTGGCCCGTCGGGTGGGTCCCAGCAGTCAGGGGGGAACATCTTTTTCACGAAATACGGTGGCCCGTCCGGTGGGTCCCTGCTGTCAGGTGGAGGAATCATTATTTTCCGCGTAATAAGGTGGCACTTCCTTGCTGCCGTCGTGGACCCAGCTGTCAGCCTCTCCACGTACAGTCCACGTCCGATGGAAGTCGTTCCTTGACCACGTTAACCACGCCGCGCCGAGAGCACCAGGGCGGTGGACGACGACGTGGCCTAGAAAGGGGACGACGCGGAGCCGGGGAAGACGTGGTAGTGGAAGCCCGCGCGGAGAGGGGTACGAGGGTTCACTGGTTCGGCTGCGGTGTGAGGCTACCATCGCTGCGGAATAACAGGGGGTGTGGGTGAGTAGAGGGATGGCCTGGCCAACGGTGGGAGTAGTAGGGGGCGGTGAGGCCTCCGCGACATCACAGCTGGCCACGGGATGCAGGAGCACGCGGCACGACCGGCGCTGCTTTGGGCGGCTGGAGCAAGAAGACCAGAGGTTGAAGCACTACGGCCGTTGGATGGACATCGTACGGTCAGTGCAGCTAGAATCGTTTATATTGACTAAGTTGACAAAGACCTTGGTATGCGTCAACTTAGTGACCCCACAGGTCAGCCTCCGAAACGGTGCGCCCCAGATGTCAGGGGGAGGAATCATTTTTGGGTGGCTAAAGCAAGAATATCCGAGATTGAAGAAGAAGCACGACATCCGTTGGATGGACATCCAACGGCCACAGCTGCCAGAACCGTGTGTTGTTGACAAAGCCTTGCATACGCGTCAACTTAGTTTTTTTAGGGGACGCGTCAACTTAGAAGGCCCACAAGTGTGTGGCAGAGAACATATAGCCCATTTGCGATTTGTAAGAATGTACAGCCCATTTTTTTAATTCTAATGGAATTTACTACAACCCATTTACAATTTGTTAAAAGTACAACCATTTTTCTAGCTAGGACAACGATTAGTAATTTCAACCAACCGCTCAAAACAGAATTCAAAAAAAAATTCCCACATTTTTATGGGATCCGAAATATTTTTATCTGAAATTTCTAGTCAGATTAAATATAATTTCAAAATAAAGTTGTATTACGTTAAAATCCAACGAAATATTGCGCGCGCAACAAGTAATGAAATTAAAAAATTTCAAATTCCGAAAATAATATATTTTTTAAACTAATTACGTGTTTGGTGCATTATTTTATAGTTACTGCCGAGTTATTATAATTACATCCCATTTATTATTTCTTAAAGTCCATTTTCTTGTTAAGCCTAATGCATACCTCCTAGGAAAGTTTGCAGCCCAGCGGGGCGGAGAATAACAAGTTGACCCGGATATTGTGTACAACTGTCGGCCCAGTTGCATTGCTGATGTTGAAAAAAAGGCTTGGCTAGTACAGTACAACCTAACATGGCTACTCAGCCCACATTCAGCTACGCCGTAAAGGCCCAAACAAGGCTTCTGTACAACTTTTGAAGTCACTGAGCTCAATTAATAACTTAAGAAAAAAGTTAGATTACAGTGGAACCTAATTAAAAGCTGTCATGAGCAAAGAAATAATTCAACGGGTCCCACTTGTGCGTGTGTGTGTGAGAGAGAGAGAGAGACCCATCTGTCGATGCTCGTAAACACATCTTTCAACCATATGCATTGCTGATGCTCAGTAAAAACTTATATAGTTGATACAATCATATAGAACATCATAGCACACTGAACTTGCATACAAAAATTTCACGCAGGCGGCACAATCAGGATGGAAGCAGTGGATCGCTACGGGTAGGGCTATGTTGAAACCAACGTACTCGTACATAACGGTTCATCGTCTTTATCAATGACAGGGAAATATCTTGAATGCTGTGCAAAGAAAATAGACAGACAACACAATAAGTTCTGCTAGCACATTAAGTTGACGTACAACCCTTTCTAAAAAAAGTTCAGGTACAAAATTAGAACAGGTCACAATCAAATGTACTGGCACATCAGTGCTTCACACCCACAGCTCGGATTTAACTAGTATCTGACAAGATTCTGTTGTTACCTCAAATTCGAGCACATCCAGGTAGCTAGCCCTGCCTCTTCTCCCAAAGAAGCAGTGGCCTCTACCGCGCGATGGAGTAGGCCCCGTGACATCCATCAGTCCAAGCAACACGGGGAATGTCTGACGTTGACTCCTGTAATGGACGTCGTTGACGGACCCTGGCACCAGCGGCGGCGGCAGGACTTTGATTGATGGATTGACCACTTCTTCGACATGCACGAACACTCGATACAGGTACATTCCTAACGTGGTCCGCGGCGGCCTTGGTGGTGACGAATAGTACAACCCCTGTTCCTGCACCGGTATCTCAACACCAATCACCTTCGGTATGGTGGACGACTTCTTCATCCATGCCATAACCGTCAGAGCTCAGCTGTCTGGAGGAACAAACATACTTACGAGCTCACCTCCAAGGTCGTTGATAAGCTCATTCATGGACTCGCTGTTCCAAGCACGTCGAGGCATGCCGTGGAAGGTAAGCTTTGTTAAAAAATCAAGCCCAGAGGGCACCGAGCCCCATCCTGGGTGCCACCGATCAGAGCTCACCAGCGCGCCATCGCAGAAGAAACGCCGGGAAGATTCGAACACACGACTACAGTCGAAAGTTGTCCGGAACCTGACGAAGAAATCAGCCGGTGGCGGACAGACTTCGACGAGCAAGTCACTTATTTGGATGCCATGCGCAATGACAAGAGCTTTGACAAGGTCGTCCGGCGAGACGGGAGGCCGGTCGCCATTGATGGTTACCATCAGCACTTTGCCAGCAAACTGGTCGTCAAGTGCCGCCATGCCACTATTGACCGACAGCACGCAGCGACCGAAGGCAGGACGGACCTCAGGATCTCGGGCTCGGAGATCCGCGTTGACCGGCGACATGATAGTGAGCTTGAGTACAGGGAGTACATGAGGGGGATTTGGGGGAACTGGAGTAGGAATCGAGATTCCAGAGGTGGGGGAGGGGCGGGAGATTGGGGATGAAAAGGTAGCTTGAATTTTGAACACGCGCCAATATGCTCTCGGCACGCAAGCGCACGAAAACACCGGTGGCGCCCACATGTTGGCCTAAGAGTCCTTATTCTTTCTTTTTTGGAGAGCCCGGCCTTTTTTGAGGATCTTTTGAGAGCCCGGCCTGAGAGTCATAATTGACCTGTTTGGCATTGCGTTACTACTCGGCCCATATTCAACGACACCTCACTGGCCCAAACAAGTGTACATCATCGAAAAGACACTGAGCTCAAATTATATAACTTGAAAAAAGGAGATACACTCTGAACACTGGAGAATGGTGATGCCCTCATTTAGCCCACCAGTAGTTCGAGACAATAAACAGTTCGAAACAACGATATATACAACATTCAAACACTGACTAGTGACTACTACTGACATAAACAGCAAGACATGATAGTTCATAAGAAGTCTTGCTACACCACCAAAATGCACCCATCTGCAGCGCTCAGACTCTCGTGATCCAGACAAGAATGACATTCTCAACAGAGCCAACTATTACATAGTAAGAGTGACATAAACGCGGATGACCAAATGACAAGGAATATGCATAAAAAAGAAAGAACTACTCATCCAGAACAAGCAGCAAAGACAACAGAGTCATTCGAAGAGATGATCCAACACCATCATAATTTGCAGCCCCCCTTCAGCGACCAATGATCCGGAGACACCAATACTCCACCCTTTCGACGCAACAGCCCAATTACCTATCAACCTGAAGGCTTGAACCACATCACTGCCTGTCGTAATTGAGACATCCAAGGATCAAAGTTAATCCAGATGCCTTTGTCATTCTCACCTTCTTTTGGCTGCAGACTGTATCGTTGACAATCAGGAGAGTTTGCTCCCGAACTCCTAGGGCTCGCCGTGTAGACACAATTTTCCATAGCAAACAGAGCCTCTCTGCCATCAAGGTCCTTGCCAATGGTGATCTCCTGGTTAATCGGATAATTGAGTCCGAGAAACAGAGAGTGTGAACCAAGGCTGTTTACCCGCCTCCAACTAAAAAATCCTGAAGGCCCCAACAAGCTGGTGTCCTGCTCATAGACGTAACAGCCACTGTCCGGATACTCCCGGATCTAGGCGAGGTGATGGCGGGGAACTCCAACAGGTTTTGGTTTCCTCCTCACTGATTGATGGAGCCCAAGACTGCTTGACGACTTTCGGTGTGGGGTCAGCTTGAGCCGAGGTCGTCTCGTAACAGGAACAGGAAGAATAGCTTAGCTATACCGCTTAGGTTGCAAAGCAGCAAGCTCCCTTCTAATGCGTTATTGCTTGGAGCCTTCTCGCTTAGTAAGCCGCCTTCGGCCCTTCCTCCTTCTTACTCTGTTTGGTATTCGCTCGCGGGTTTGTTTCCAGGTTCTTTCGTTCACGAAAGGCATAACGATCTGGGCACTATCTCGGAGAGAGGCTCAGTGAAATAGACATGTCTGTGAAGATGCGGACTACCTGCACCTGGACAGAAACACGTATTTCACGGTGCTTGTATATAGTGGGGTTTTTGCAATATAACTTTTCCGGCTCATGTGTCCGAATGATCATCAGTCTTTTACCGTCATCTGATCGAGCGAGGAACCAGTTGTGCTTCCCTGTTTTTGGCAAAGGTGGTGTGATTACAAAGGGCAGTAACTGTAGGGACACTGCATCATATCAAAAAGGACAGGCATTGTTAATATAAGATCAGCATTATTCAAAGTATGAGTAGGATAATGCAAGAAACAACATTGATATGTCCCTGTTGGAACTGGGAGGAAAATACAGGGAAATGTATACTGGGTTCGAAAATATAGAAGTGCCATGCATGGTTATACTCATGTTATCTCGCAATCAATTCTTCACAGGAAACTACCATGTCATGCATGTTATGGAATCATGTTCTGTCCTCACAAAAAAATTCTTCAAGGTAACTAACAGACCATGCATTGTTATATACTCGTGTTCTATGGGCAAAATTTTTGTGACGATATTATTCTAGCCATTGATTGTTGAAGGGTGAATATAGGTATGTACACATGGTAAGCATTACAGGATTTCACTACTTCCAAATATAGAGTTCTCCATATGCACATTTACTTCCCTAATGTATGGTTAGATGAAACCAACAGTGTGGTGCATGTTTCTACATCATAAAAATGAGGAAACTAACATGGGCATTGATACACACTCATATTTAGTAGAAGTATATAGATTACTATAAAATAAGGAGAATATCCATATATTCCTAACCGTTTGATTATTCAATGGTACAAATTGGCTGTAGTGACATGATCACAATCGTATGAATTAACTCATTCCAAATATAGCTGATTTACGACGTCTCTAATACATTGCCATAGTTCTACTCAAATTCTGCTCAAACAGGGATATGCCAATCATCACAAAAAGT
Source organism: Triticum aestivum (assembly GCF_018294505.1). Classification (NCBI taxonomy): domain Eukaryota; kingdom Viridiplantae; phylum Streptophyta; class Magnoliopsida; order Poales; family Poaceae; genus Triticum; species Triticum aestivum. The sequence continues at coordinate 177,692,701 of NC_057814.1, forward strand.
TCAAACAGTGTCATGGCGTCAGCATTAACATGAGACGGAAACAACTTACACGCGCCGTCCCAGCAATACGTGGTGCCATCTGCTTTGTCGATCATGTAGATGATGTCATTGTGTTCAATAGCATCACAGAAGAGTGTATCAGCTTTGACGATGATCCACTGCGAGCTGAGTTGCCTCCAGCTAAAGAAGGCACCGGCGTAAAGATAGGCGAGTTCGCGGTCGAACAAGGCAATTAGCTTGAAGTCTGCGTAATTCGCATGTCGTGTGGGCACTTGGCAGATTACAATCTTCTGCAAAACAAGGTCCGTCCAACTCACGTGGTAATCTAGATGACTAGGACCGCGATGGTAAAACTCTATATAATCCAACGGAGGAAGGATAATCTCATGGGAGGTCTGGAAGTTCACGAGCACCAACTTTTTACCGTCTTCTCTGAAGGCAGCCATCCAGTGGGAGTTCATGCCGACCCAGTACATACCTGCCAAGAAGTTTCGGGCGATGGTGATCGGATCAAAGTCGAGGGAAATGATGTATGGCGACCCACTACATACCTGCAAAGAAGTTTCGGCTAATGGAGATCGGATTGAAGTCGAGGGGCATCATGTATGCCTCCGTATCATGGTGAGCCAATCTCGCAAGACCAGATAGCAGCAAGCAGGGTGTCTTGAAAAGCTTTTGCCTCGCTTCGATGATGGCCGTGTGCATGCCCCTCGAGCATGCAGCCAGCCGCAGGGCGCTCAACATATCCATACACGAACAACAGAGGTCGAGGACGTCACTGGGGAGATTGCTCCAATCGCGGCTCATATGGATCCTGCGCGGTTCGCGTTCGGCCATAGTGGAGTTCGGAAGGTTGGGTTTTGGGGGGCTTGATTTACGGGGGAGAAGGCTGTCGGTGCTGGAGCGGCTAGCGAGGGAATAGTGGTACTGGGGGAGGCGAGCGAGGCGAGGGTATGCGGGGGCACAGTGAGATAATGAAGAGTGACCTCAGGATCTCCGGCGAGATGGAGATGGAGATGGAGTGGTGCTAGGGGAGAGGGAGACGAGGCGAGGCATGCTATACAGCGGTGGTGACAGTTACTGCACAGTGCACAAGGTGAGGCTGACTTTGGTAACACAGACACGCCGCCTGGACTGGTGTCACCTCGGGCGCAGGGTCTTGTCACTTCACTATGAGGACCGGATGAATAATAGTATTTTGACCATCAAGTGTACCATAGTTGTACTACTACTACTAGTAGGAGTAGTAGGAACATGAGTACACTCCCGTGCTAGCATGCCTCTGGGTTCACTTCATCCTCCAGCTATCATCCATATTGCGAGCAGAACCAAATTCTCGTGCATGCGGAAGCGTGAAGAAGGACTTTTCTTTTTTGATGATAACCGCATATTCCTTAACCGTAGTAGGAACATGAGTAGTACTCCCTCCGGTCCTCTTTTGTCTGCGCATAACTTTTTTCAGTATTTCTCTAATTAGTCTGTGTATATACCCTTTTGCGTGCGCCCATTCCCTCCATGCCACGCATTCACATCATTAATTAGCGTACGCATGAGCAGCTGCAGCCAGACTCCAGCCAATAAACTGCAGCATGCAAGTGGGCCACTCTGTGCTCGTGGGAGAGAGAAAAGGCAACCGAAGAGCCCGTCCAATCCATTGCATGCAGCAGTCAAACCACCGCACCTCTCCTCATGCATGCACATAACTTCTCCCATTTACTTCTCCACCGGGAATCGATTTTCCTCGGCTTTTTCACTACTCCTTGATCTTCATTTGCATCCAAACCACACTGCATTCACATTGTTTTAACCTCTTCACATCCTCCTGGAGTAATTTCGAAGCCCCTATAAATAATCATCTTCTTCAGTTAGACTAGCAATCTAATCCTAATTCTCCAAACCATAGCTCTCCGGTCCAGCGGTTCCAAATGGCGAAAGAGATCGAGATGCAGGTTTTTAGCGTCCAACATGTCCTCGTCGAAGGCTCGTTGAGCATAGTTGCCACAGTCACCGACCACCCAAGGGTTGTTCGGAAGTGGATCAACAATGTATCCAACTCCCTCCAAAAGGTGGAGATGAATGTCATTGGTCTCGACGCAGAGTACACGGAGCGTGCCACTAGGAAGATCCAACGCGCTGCTGTCCTTCAGCTGTGCCTCGAAGATGATGTTTTGGTGTACCACATCATACACGTGCCCTCCATACCAGGTGAGCTTCACGATTTCTTGTCTCGGGAGGACATATACTTCTGTGGGGCAGCCATCGCAGGGGACAAACAGAAGTTGGAGCTGTACAACCTTGATTTGAAAAGCATCGCTGACCTACAAACCATAATAAAAATTCCTGTAGAAGATTGTGATAAACCGAGAAGATTGTGGGGCAGCCATCCCTATTCGACGTAGCAAATTTTGTGCTAGGAACAAATCTTCAGAAGGGTGACGAGACGCCGGCATTAAGGTCGTCTCGATGGGAGAATATCCCTTGACATACGAGCGGATAAAATATGTTGCCCTCGATGCCCGTGTGAGTTTCGAGATAGCTACAAGGTCCAGAGAGCTTGTTGCGAAGCCGTCTCCCACAGAAAATGAGAAGAAGAAGAAGAAGAAGAAGAAGAAGATGTTGCACCAGTAGCAGGGCATTATGGATGGATGAACTATTTCCTCTCTTGTAAAAAAAATATTCCCTCTCTATGTATATTGATATAGATGGACTATTTCGATGGTGTGCATCTCTTTGGAACAAGTAGTAGCGTGGGTCCACTTGACTATAAGGAACTATTTATCCACCTAGCTTTCTCTACTACTCCTTCCAGTGATCGGTATGCAATGCATGTGTCCGTAGACATGACAGCTTGTCCATGGAAGTTCAACTACGGCGACCCTCACGTTTCATCCACTGCCACTCGCGATTCCCACGACGCCGCTCCAACCCATGGCACCACATCCCCCGATGTGCGCCTCACCCCTCTCGGCCGCACCGCCCCTCTACCTTTGTGTGCATGACATGTGGGCCACCTTAAATGCGGCGAGCATCAAGTTTCTAACACAGCCACACGTGATTCCCACGACGCCGCACGAACCCATGACACAACACGTCCCGCACCATCGAATTTTCATCCAGCGGCTGTGACACATTTCGTCCTGGGCATCAATCCTCAGCTGGAGTACTTCTGTACTACAGGTAGTACCCGCCGGTGTGGCCATCTACGCCTCGTAACGCCCCAACGCCTAGCTGTGGCACCCTCGCCACGGCCACACCACCACCGATCGGTTCATCTCGAACGAGTGAGTCGCGAACCACACCACCACCATGAGAATGACATGTGGGCCAGCCGCATTTAAGGTACACATGTAATTGACTCATAGGCCAAGCACTAAGCCACTGAAGTTCGATCCCGTGGGCCCCGAGAGGGAAATGTAACTCCCGCGGCACGCCTTGTGGTGCTCCCGCAGTACGAGCTCGTGCCAAACACGGAATTTGTTTCTTACTACTACCAACTACTAGTAAGGTACACGTGCATTGCACGCATGAGATTCTGGTGGTTTGTGCATTATGCTTCTACACGTGGAGTCTTCTAGATTCTACATGTGGCAAAATCTGGTGGAATGTAGATGATATCCAACGGCCAGTAGTGCTCGGATTTGCCATCTTTGTACCGTCGGATTGGCTTCATCCAACGACCAACTTTCAAAGTTATGGTTTGGTTTGCAGCCTAAGGTTGCCACGCCTAAGCTTAGGCATGCCACAAGTGTGTTTGGTTGCGTTCTCGTCTCGGCATAGTTGTTCCCTCTTCATGCATGCTCAACTCAACACCCCTCTTCATGTATGCTCTATTCATGCATGCTTCTAGTGTATTTGTGCTAATCTAGTGTGGACTCATGCACCCTCCATACACTCTACCAAACACCCAAAAATGGGTCAAGAAGGGAACTCTTGGGATCATGCACCCTTCATACACCCTACCAAACACACCAGGCATGTGTTTGGTTCATTGCTACACTTGTGGCTTGCCACACTTTTCTAGCTACATGGTCCACATGTCATAGACTCAACTTCTTGCCAAATGTTGCCACACTTGTGGTGGCCATTTTGTTAGCCACATTTTTTTGTTTCAGACACACTTTGCCTAAGCTTAGTTGTCGCAAAGTTAGTCATGAATGAAGTTCAACCATGGAGTCTTCTAGATTCTACATGTGGCAGAATCTGGTGGAATGTAGATGATATCCAATGACCAGTAGTGCTCGGATTTGCCATCTTTGTACCGTCGGATTGGCTTCATCCAACGACCAACTTTCAAAGTTATTCACACACTATATATGGGGTATAGATATAGATGTGCCGGCCCGTTGCAATGGATCCAAAGTATATATGTTTAGTGGAGTGCACTCTAAACACATTATCTATTTATTTTTCTCTAACCTTTCGTAGCCATGCAACCAAGCCACATAAGCTTCATGGGTGCCCCCCACATCATATTATTCATACTACGTTGATAGAAAAAAAGATAAATCACCCAAAACAAGATCTTCCCGTTTTTTGTTCCTACGATGTTGTGCCATGCACGTACCTACTAGTTGTATAGTGGTAGTACTAGTTGTATAGTACAAACTTGGTACTAGTAGGAGTAGAGTAGTACGGAATGCTCCTACTCTATCAACGAGCCCCATCTGACACCAAATTTCTTGGCTTCCGTGCTACAGCTAGATCTTCCCCTCGTTTCTGTTTTCCAACCCGGCGGCGGGCGGGGTGCAGTTTGCCAATAGTCGGTTTGCTCAACGGCGGTCCCACATGAAAGTGAAAACGCTAGGCAACACGCCTTACCTAAGCTATGTGTCGTGCCGGACGGGCCGTGGAGTACTCCCGATTCCCGGGCGTGTGTGTGGGGGGGGGGGGAGTGCGGCGCGAACGCGGCAGGCCTTTTCCTTTTACTAGCAATATGCCCGTGCGTTGCGACGGATCCAAAGTAGTAGAATAGTAGTACATGGTCACAAACTTGAAAGAAATCACTCTTGTTTTGATATACTCCTAATATATTACTCCCTCCGTTCCTAAATATTTGACTTTTTAGAGATTTGAAATGGACTATCACATACGGATTATATAGACATATTTTGAAGTGTAGATTCACTCATTTTGCTCCTTATGTAGTCACTTATTGAAATCTCTAGAAAGACAAATATTTAGGAATGGAGGGACTACTTTTCACTCAAAATATATTTCTCAGGCTGTTTTGACGAGGTGAGGGAGGGATGTGGTTGCTTTCAAGATAATAAGGGGTTTTCTGCAAATTGGAGCAGAGAAGTGGGCTATTGTTGCAAAAATGCCACAACTTACATCACAGTCGTTAGATGCAGATCTAATGGTCAGAAACGACGGATGGCAGACACACCACCATCACCAACTGAGTCTTTTATAGGAGTATATATTTCTCAGGTTGTTTTGATGAGGTGAGGGAGGGATGTGGTTGCTTTCAAGATAATAAGGGGTTTTCTGCAAATTGGAGCAGAGAAGTGGGCTATT
>NC_057814.1:177698379-177709899 GCF_018294505.1 Triticum aestivum
CTAATGGTCAGAAACGACGGATGGCAGACACACCACCATCACCAACTGAGTCTTTTATAGGAGTATATATTTCTCAGGCTGTTTTGATGAGGTGAGGGAGGGATGTGGTTGCTTTCAAGATAATAAGGGGTTTTCTGCAAATTGGAGCAGAGAAGTGGGCTATTGTTGCAAAAATGCCACAACTTACCTCACAGCCGTTAGATGCAGATCTAATGGTCAGAAACGACGGATGGCAGACACACCACCATCACCAACTGAGTCTTTTATAGGAGTAGGAGTAGAGAAACATGTATAAATTGTAACATTTCGGTTCTGCTCCTTGGCACGATCGATAGATAGAAATAACGATTGGAAACTCTAGGGCGTGGCTATTTCCGCCAGATAAGCAGGGTACGTAGTAGCTAGGTTGGCGCATCGTTGGTTTGGTCACACGCGGTCTGACATGTTCTAGTGTTTGACGGATCGAGTACTAGTTACAGTGATGCATATAAATTAAGCAAAGGGATCGCACATGTCGGTATTGACTGGAACGAGAATGCAACAACACAATAAGAATTAAGGCCATGATGATGATGCGATCGCAGTGGTGGTTACAAAAGGAAAGAAGAAAGATGCATCCATCAACGTACGACCTCCTCCTCCTCAACTTAGTGCGCCGTGCCACCGACCGGCGGCTAAGGAGCGGCGGCTTTTGTGGCGAGGTCGAGGTGCTTCTCAGCAAAGGCATCCAAGGCTTCCAGCCGGTTGAGGAAGGCCAACGTTGTAGCGTCCTCACTGGCCTTGTAGATAGCTATGTACACGATTTGCTCGTACACATGGATGCGTAGGTCGACGAATTCTTGCAGGCCGAGGTGCCTTGCGGCGAGCGCGACCTCCAGGTGGACATTCTTCGTGGCGTCGGCGGGCAGTGGCAGGGCCACCAGTGCTTGAAAGAGGTTCCGGCCATGGAGGCCGATTAGGGTGGCAAGCAATGAGGAGCCCGGGCGCGCGGGCTGGAGGAGTACGGCGATGTCGTCCGCGAGCTTCTTGAGGACGGTGAACTTGTTGGTGGTGGCAACGATCATCTGGTCCAACTGAGAGTCGTAGTTGGCGCCGACGGCGGCCATCCACCAGCCGGTCTCCAACACCGTCTGGAGACGATCCTCGGCACCATGCCGCAGGCCGACGTCGTGGACCATCTGGCACAGCCGCTGGCTGCTCGCGCGCATCGCCGCCATGGGTCTGGAGTGAGCTCTTTTGCGCTTAGTATAGGTGCTTAGGCAAATGCTTAGGTGCGTACGATGTGGTAGATGCATTGGAATGGAGGGGCGCCTTTATATGAGGGCAAACTACATTGCATTCACATCGTGCAGCCTCTTTTCCCGGTCCTCCTCCCATTACTTCCCTCATGCATTAATTGAAGGAGGATGCATTGGCCGTTCAACATTTCGGGAACCGCTACTCCCTCGCTCGTCTACATTAAAGCCGTATCGGGAACTGTGCCGTCCGCTGTCAAATCGAATAGTACTGCGCCACCCACTGCATGCCCGGCTGAACACGCCTCCTCACCTCCATCAAACCCCTCCGTTAAACCCGCATGCAAACCGAGAAACCTACTCCGGCCACACGTCCATTCATGAGTGGGCCGAAATTAAAGGCAACACCGGCCGAGCTCCTCCCGTCCGCCCTCAGTTTAAACGAGGCCAGACGTCGGCCAAGCTCCTACCGTCCGCCCTCTATTTACACAAGGCTAGACAGACAGCGGGCAAGAATCGCACCCCTCCGCCGCTCCCCCATCTCCTCCTTCACCATTTCCTCCACTCTTCCGATGGCTCCCGAGGAGCCGTTCTCCGGCATATTACCCGTCTGGGTGGCCCGCCGAGCCCTCCGGATACGGGCGAGGCCGCTCAGTGCTTCATCAACCTCGCTTGGCCCGACGAAGCCAGTTGCCGCCCCAAGCAGGCGCGTGGTTCAGCAACTCGCCGCTCCAGTTCAACTCGATGAGGAGTGGCGAGTTGCTCCACGCCGGCACGGCGGCGAGCACACCGATACGGGCGTCGTCGCTGCCGCGTCGTACCGCGCCTCCCGTGCCTGTGGGCGCGCCTCCCGTGCCTGCGGCAGCGCCATGCAGGCGGAGACAGAAGCCGGGTGCGTGGACAGCGACGAGTCGGTGGCCAGCTTCTCCGTGTCCGCCGCCATCATCGAGGAGAAGTAGAACACGGGAGGCCGCCGCCACTTGGGTCCCATGAAGGCCACCACCGAGGCGACGACTGCGCATTCAGGTGGTTTCTTTGCTTCTTCGTCTCTTCCGAGGACCTTCGTCGACCCCACAAAGTGTCTGCCGGACATGAGGAAGACAAAGGGATCCGCGGTGGCCATTTAGATTATGTACTCCCTCTCCAGCTGGCGGGGAATTTTTGTTCTAAGAATGGATAAATTGTATGTATCTATAACTAAAATAAGTCTAGATACATCCATTTCTAGGACAAGTATTTTCGGACGGAGGGAGTATTAATTATACCAAGAGAGCCGGATTGGCACCGCTTAGTTCATGTAAATGTAATGAAATCCATCATGTTTATATGAAGATCCGGCTTTTTATACGAAATCCTTCATGGTTATATGAAATCAGTCCGTGTTTGCACGAATTTCATCTGGTTGGTTAGAGTTGTGAAAATGTATGCCGCTGGCGTTTGATGTCGTCCTCCGCGGAAGGAAGCGGGAGGAAATTTGCCGGCTACCGTTGGAGATGCTCTTATGCTGGAAATAATAGAGTTACATCCAATCCATTTGAGTTAATTGCGTGTATGATTGTCCCTCTATAAAAAGTTAATTGCATGTACAGTGTACACATGACTTGCAGGGTGGCTACATCTTCGTACAGAAAGTTAAAAAGAAACAGGTCCATCCTTAATCTTGTATTCTATGTACTCTGTGGGTTCCACTATCAGTACAGTAGCAAAAGAAGTACATATTAAATAAGTAATATAAAATATAAAAATCTAAAGTTAAAGACAGAATTCGAACTCATGTCATCGTGTTGCGAGCATCCGGCGCTAACCAGTCCAGCACATTTTTATTGTAGACCATGCTGGAGATATATCTCCATGTCTACTCTTATACTCCATCCGTTCCTAAATATTTGTCTTTTTCAGATTTCAAATGGACTACCACATACGGATGTGTATGTAGACATATTTTAGAGTGTAGATTCACTCATTTTGCTCCATATGTAGTCACTTGTTGAAATCTCTAAAAAGATAAATATTTAGGAACGGAGGGAGTAGAAAACAGAGTTGGTGATGATGGTGTGCGTGCCATCCTGCAATATAGGCCGTCGGATTTATATCTAACGGATAGGAAGAGAACTATAGCAATTTTGCAAAAATATACCCACACCCCTCTCCACGTTCGCAAATACGGCCTTCCTCGTTCATCCTTTTCTCTCACAAGATAAACTACTCATACAAATGCATCTTGATGTTCCGTGCAACGCACGGGAATCTAGCTAGTTTCTTTTAAAATAGTTACTGCGATAATTGGGTTGAAGTGATATATTTTATGTCTGCCCCGAATGATTTCGGATTCACTAGTAGTAACAAAGAAAAGGTTGCCTTGTTAATTAACAGAAAATAGGGTGAAAACTATCACATGAGGCCAGTAAAAACAAGGCACACTGGGTTCAGCATCATCGTCACTACAGCTGTGCGCGCGCGAGAAGTCTACATATCGAGGGGGCTACTGAGCGAGGCACAGAGACACAATGTTGGAGAGAGAAACCAATTGACAGATTACAATCGGATCGAGTTGTCACCCTTCTGCTATCATTGTTGGGGTGGGGGGAGGGGGAGGGAGAGAAAGACGTATCGAGAGTGTGCGCGATAGGCATAGAGGCACAACTAGTGAGTGTGTGTGTATGTGTGTGTGTGTTTGAAAGAGGAGTAGATAGATTACTATCAAGATCGAGGTGTGTGACGCCCCCGATTTGACCGTACACTAATCATGCACGCAAATGTGTACGATCATGATCAGGGACTCACGGGAAGATATCACAACTCAACTCTAAAACATAAGTAAGTCATACAAGCATTATAATACAAGCCAGGGGCCTCGAGGGCTCGAATACAAGTGCTCGATCATAGACGAGTCAGCGGAAGCAACAATATCTGAGTACAGACATAAGTTAAACAAGTTTTGCCTTAAGAAGGCTAGCACAAAAGTAGCAACGATCGAAAAGGCAAGGCCTCCTGCCTGGGACCTCCTAACTACTCCTGGTCGTCGTCAGCGGCCTGCACGTAGTAGTAGGCACCTCCAGTGCCGTGGGAGTCGTCGTCGACGGTGGCGTCTGGCTCCTGGACTCCAACATCTGGTTGCGACAACCAGATAGAAAGGAAAGGGGGAAAAAGAGGGAGAGAAGCAACCGTGAGTACTCATCCAAAGTACTCGCAAGCAAGGAGCTACACTACATATGCATGGGTATAGGAGTAAAGAGGCATATCAGTGGACTGAACTGCAGAATGCCGGAATAAGAGGGGGATAGCTAGTCCTGTCGAAGACTAAGCTTCTGGACATCTCCATCTTGCAGCATGTAGAAGAGAGTAGATTGAAGTCCTCCAAGTAGCATCGCATAGCATAATCCTACCCGGCGGTCCCCTCCTCGTCACCCTGTTAGAGAGCGATCACCGGGTTGTATCTGGCACTTGGAAGGGTGTATTTTATTCAGTATCCAGTTCTAGTTGTCATAAGCTCAAGGTACAACTCCGGGTCGTCCTTTTACCGAGGGACACGGCTATTCGAATAGATAAACTTCCCTGCAGGGGTGCACCACATAACCCAACACGCTCGATCCCAATTGGCCGGACACACTTTTCTGGGTCATGCCCGGCCTCGTAGGATCAACACGTCGCAGCCCCACCTAGGCTCAACAGAGAGGTCAGCACGCCGGTCTAAACCTATGCGCGCAGGGGTCTGGGCCCATCGCCCTAAGCACACCTGCACGTTGCGAACGCGGCCGCGAGCAGACCTAGCAACCCACACGATCACGGCGGTTACGTCAAAGCGGTCCAACACGGCGCGCGCCACTCAGTCGCTGACGTCAAAAGAGCTTCGGCTGATACCACGACGTCGGGATACCCATAACTACTCCCACGTAGATGGTTAGTGCGTATAGACCAAATGGCCAGACTCAGATCAAATACCAAGATCTCGTTAAGCGTGTTAAGTATCCGCGAACGCCGACCAGGGCCAGGCCCACCTCTTACCTAGGCGGTCTCAACCTGCCCTGTCGCTCCGCCACAAAGATCCACTTGCGGGTACTCCTACGAGCCGACCCGACTTTAGTCATCACATGTGTCACGTATATAGTATATAAGTATATACCCGTGATCACCGCCCAGGTGATCACGGCCCGATAGTATAGCACAGCAGACGGACAAGAATGTAGGGCCACTGATGGTAACTAGCATCCTATACTAAGCATGTAGGATTGTAGGTAAAGGTAACAACAGTAGTAGCAAGGATAGGCTATGCATCAGGATAGGATATCGGAAAGCAGTAACATGCTACACTACTCTAATGCAAGCAGTATAGAGAAGAATAGGCGATAGCTGGTGATCAAGGGGGGGGCTTGCCTGGTTGCTCTGGCAAGTAGGAGGGGTCGTCAACTCCGTAGTCGAACTGGGCAGCAGCAGTGTCGGTCTCGTAGTCTACCGGAGAGAAGAGGGGGAAGAAACAGTAAATACAATGCAAACATAAGCATGACGATGCGTGACATGACAATGAGCGGTGCTAGGGGTGTCCTAATGCGACAGTAGGTGGTACCGGTGAAGGGGGGAAACATCCGGGAGGTATTCCCGATGTTTCGCGTTTTCGGACAGACGGACCGGAGGAGGAAAGTTGCTAGTTCGATAGGTTAGGGAGGTGTGGTGGATGAACGGACTGCGTATTCGGATTCGTCTCGTCGTTCTGAGCAACTTTCATATAGAAAACATTTTCATCCGAGTTACGGTTTAAAAGATATGAATTTTCAAAGTTTATTTGAATTTCTGGAATTATTTCTATTAAGAAAAATGAATTATGACGTCAGCATGAGGCAATGCTGACGTCAGCAAGTCAACAGGTCGGCTGACCAGTCAAACCAGACAGGTGGGTCCAGTGGGACCCACATGTCAGCCTCTGTTAGTCTAATACTTAATTAAACTAATCTAACAGTATAATTAGAGGGATGGGCCCCACATGTCAGTGAGTGTTTAGCTAAACTAATTATTTTTATTTATAAAACATTTTCTTTTTCTTTTCCTTTTTTAATTCTTGCGGCGGGGCCCGCATGTCAGTGACTGGGCCTGCCCAGTCAGCAGTTGACTGGGTCAACCCAGTCAACTGGGGCCCGTGGGGGCCACTGGCAGGGGCACTGGGGTGGGGCCCGGAGGGGCACGTCGGCGGGCGGCGCCGGAGACACGCCGGCGACCATCTCCGCGGCGGAGCATCGCCGGACTTCGTCGGAAAAACGTTACGGGGCATGAGGAGAGGTGCGGCTAGGCGCGTTCGATCGAGCGTCCGACGCCGCATCGATCTACGTCGGTCCCATGGGCTAACTCGACCGGAGTGGCGCGTTACATCGACGGCGGTGTCGACCGTGGCGGACGCCGGTGATCTGGCGTCATCGCGAACAACGACAGAGGCTGCGACATGCCCAAAAGAGGGGTCCGACGGGGTCCTAGAGGTGCCCGGAGCACGTCTACGAGCTCGGTTGAGCACTTTATCGTTGGTAGCGACGGCGACGAGCACCGCGACGGAGAAAAGCTCGGCTGAAATGGAAGTGGCGGCTACGGGCATCTACGGGCAGCGCTGAGAGAGGGGGAAGGAGAGACTGCTCACCGGGGAGGCACACGGAGGCCACGGTGGTGGCTTAGGAGCAGCAGGGCGTCGGCAATCGGCGGAGGAGCGCCGGCGACCGTAGGCGCGGAAGAACTCGATTCCGGGGCTGTGGTGGCGCCGAGCTCGAACCCTTGGTCAGAGATGGAGTAGAGGAAGCAGGCGGAGCTGTTGGACTCCTCGGCGAGGCGCGGGGAGCATGGTGGCCGCGTTAATGGCGAACGGCGGCGATGATGGTGCTCGGGCGAGATGGAAAAGCGAGGGAGAGGAGCAGGCGGGGGAGAAAGATCTCGAGGGTTGTCGACGAGGCCTAGGGGACTCATCCTTATCCCCTCGGCGATGTGGCGGCGTGGGGCGGCGAGCAGGTCCGGCGGGGACGGCGAGGGCGTGCGCCCTCGGTCGGGTGAACAGACGAGGAGGGGGGAAGACGACAAGGGGAGGGGGCCTTGCTGGGCCGCTGGACCGATTCGGCCGGCTGGGCCAGTGGGCCAAGGCCCTTGGGGAGCCGGGGGGTTTTCTTTCCTTTTGCCCTTTTTTTTATTTATTTTCCTTTTCTGTTTTATTTCTAGTTTCTCTTTTATTTTGTTTTAGCAAAATACCAAAATGGCACCTAATTTGTTGTTACCAAATAAGTCACAACCACAAAAAGTTTCATCCCAAAATAATATAGTTTAATATTTTACAAAATACAAAAGGCATTTAATTAATGGTTTTAGCTACTGATTTAATTAGTTTGGTGCATTTAAACATTTTATAAAGACTTGGTTCCTCCACCAATATTACATATGATTTATTTGTCACCTTTAGAACATTTTAGTTTTGACATTTGAAAAGTTTTATTTTCCACTTTTAAATTTAATTGAAGTTTGAACTAGGAGTTTTGAAAAGGAAATGTGATTCAAATGTGATCAAGCCCTGTTTAGCAACATGATTAGCTTAATCACAGGGAGTTACTGTAGCATGATTCTCGGGGTGTTACAAATCTCCTCCACTACAAGAAATCTCGTCCCGAGATTTAAGAGGGGAGTAAGGGGGGAAGGTTTGGTACCGAATCTAGCGGTTCTTCTCATCCTGGCTTGCACTTCTGGAAGAGGCTGGTCCAATACATTGATGTCTTCATTTCTCTGCTCCGGTCATCATGATGAAGTCGGCGTCCTTTCTTCAGGAACTCCATCATACTTGCGAAAGAATAAGGGGTGGGCATTCTGGGAGAACGGGCCTCGACAAGGTTGTCTATCGGGTCGACAGCATCGAGGAAGGTGGCGAAAGGTAACCCTCGAATCGAAACTTAAGAAAATATCGAGAGCAAAGTAAGGAGGTAACCTGGGAAGTTTCGAGCGGGCAGGCAATCGTTCGATGCCTGTTATAGGGCGTGAAAGGGTCAAAGCAACGGGAATAAGTATTGTGTCCGATATCAGACCTGAAGGTGGCTTGTGAATTACATACGAGGCCAGGTGCGAGGAACAACCTTGAAAACAGGGGGTGTACATAAGAGTCAGGTTTCGATCCTGTGGAACTGTGGGTTATGGGCCCACCATGTGGGTTAAAAGTGGGAAGGGCGGTGACATCTTGCACGATCATGATAGCAAGGCATGTCAGAGGGTAACCTGTCAGTTATATGTCAGCAACATCGTCGGTACCAAGGGCGAGGGACGAAGAGAACCATTTTCCTGCTCGTTGAAACGAGGCGGACCAATAGGCAAAGTTTTCGTCCATCGGTGGTTACCGGAATGTCACCAACAATAGTAACAGGGTCTTACTGACAGAGTTGTACACCGAGGTGTTTGCACAAGCAGGGAATTAATACTGCTTAGATCATATAGTCCACCAGAAAAGTTAAACCAAACAATGGAAAGGAAAATATGATTATCAGATTAAACAGAAGAATGGAAAGGAAAATGTGTTTAAACACATATTTCAAGGTTATATCCTTTCCAAGGACAAGCAGAGCATGATATCCATGACATGATATAATGTAGAAAACTCTTTAGGTACGGGAGAGACAATTTCATGACATTACCCATACAATGGTGTTTGGATAATTGAGCAGGAAACATTTAGCATTGGGCTTCAAATGTTCCTGTTGAAAATCGGAGTACCATAGACATGCTTTGAGATAGCATTGACATGGTCAACAGGTGAAGATCAGAATTTGGAAACAAAAAGGATCCATCAGGAACAACTTATAGAATAAGTCTTACAATTTCCTCATGGAAGAATAGATAACCTTGCTGAAGGGAAAACTTATAACAATAGGTCCTCCCGCCAGGTGTGCTGGGTATCATCACCTTACCGGGTCATAAATAGGTCAATGTTATAACTCTTGGAAATATGTTCCAACCATCATATCTGTCCGAGATTCAGATCTGATTGGTGCCAGGGTAACTCAGACTCAGGATGCCTGAGAAGAAAGGTGCAACACAAATTGTCGAAACGACAGCGGAGATTCTCGGGAGATGAACTATGGAAGCGAGTTCTGGACAAGGGTTCATCGTTACATCAAGGAGAGGTGAGGAGGTGACTGATTGACTCAGCGACACTCCATTGAGATTCCCAAAAGATGGATTTCCATCACTATGTGAACAAGGAGATAACATTAGCTAGATTGAATGACTTAATGATGTATGCTCGAGGAAAACATACACAGTTAAACATTGGTTGAAATGTGCACCCGAAATATGGGCTAGGTAGCACAAACAATGTCCGAATGATGATTCATTAAGCCATAGACGTAGAATGAAACTATAGACCAATAACTTCAAAGCAATAGGGTTGCTAGAAGTTTAGAATTTACACATCACAGACCATTGGTCGGTATTCCTTTTAGAAACAACACGGGGACCAAGAAAGAATGGTGATGGGGAGAAGTATCACTGTACCAAGATGTCATACGAGGTGGTGAGATTCTTACGACATTCTTGACATAAAAGATGGTAATACTCCAGGGTAGAACATATCATAAGCTAGATAGCAAGGAAATCAAGGTACAACACAAAACACGAACAAGTTTGTGTTGAATGGAAGGCAATAAAATGGTCGATGATAAAACAAATCATCGAGGGCAAGGATGGTATTTCTCATCCAGAATTCGATAGATATCTTGGAAGAGCTCAAAATGTTGATGATGTTCACGACACATTTGTAGCGAGAATTTATGAAGAGGTAATCGATCGGCGATGTCATCAAGTCGAAGGAATAATGAAGCGGACGGTTATTGGAACCATGATTAGGACACACGCTTGAACTCAAGCTTGTTGTTCCAGGTGAAATGGTATGAGAGGAAGATCGGCGTAGGCTTAGCTCATCATCGAAAGTTGTGTTACGGGGTTAAGGACCAGGTAGCACAGTTAAAATTTAGCACGCTAATGATATAGCCGATCAGGCTAGGAATGATTTAATGATTATTAAACTCGTAAGCAACGAAAATTACCTGGAGTTATTGAATCGGAGTGCGGACTTGATTCACTATTCGGTGTTCTCAGTTGACAAACAACCCAGAGCCCATGAAGTGACAAAGACAAGGTAAGGTAGTACTTCATCAAAATTTATAAGATGTAGTGCAATGGTAAGATATCCCCGAGATACCAGGGGTAACACTCAAGGTAGATCATAATAGAGGTTGGGCAGGCGTATTGACCTGCAGGAGACAAGTGATTTAACTTGTCCAAGAAATGGTATTTAAAGGAGAACATGGTCGGAACCACGATTGAAAAAGGCCAGATCCCAGATATAAGATGAACTTATACCAAGGGAATAATTAATTTAAGAGAAGCTTTTAGTGATAAGATCTACATCGTGTCCATGGGCATGAACACAAAGTTCAAGGTCGACTCCCACTTCTTCAATGCATAACCTTCCCTTCGCCTCTCGTATTTTGATAATGACATTAGATGTCGAAAGTTTTACCTAGTGCAATACCAGATAAGTATGTCCCGCGAAATCTTTCGGGTTCACACAGATTAAGGAAGGCATAGGTTCAACCCATCGGGGCATCGAAGAAAGATAGACTACAAACTTCAGGAGTAAATAACACAAGCTCAGAAGTAGAGCACGGTCGACAAAGCAGAGGATACAATTTACCAAAGGCATCATGTATCCGAGGAAAAGCTCACAAGCTTATTTAATCTGGAGGACATTGTCGGATAAAATCCGACAAAAGGGTCTGGTGATCCACAAGGGATCTGATGTGAGCATCAGTACTCAACCAGAGGAAGAAGAATGTAAGGAGATCTGATTATAGAAACAACTGACTAACTCAAAGTTCAAATGCAAAGGAATTATGATTTCCAAATCAGGGGGTCAGAAGCAACGCTCTGAGCAAGGATGGTTAAGTTGAGTAGGCTTAGGGGTACCATCGATGGCAATTTGATAGGTCGAGATCCAGCTCACATTTAGAATGGCGACTGAGCCGGAAGAATGAATTCTAGAATATGATTGAGGTTTGCGAGCATTCGCAACAAATTGAATCAACGGACTCAAAAAGATAATGACAAAGGGTGCCAATAAGATTTCGAGACTTATGGGACTAATCATAATGCTAGTAAGCAAGAACTCCAAGAGCAACAGGCTCCTGAAGATTTTTGGAAGATCGAATAGTATTTTGAAGACTATTGTGGAATACTTAAATCAACTGGGGAAGACCGGATACTCGGTAAGTGCGAGAATTAT
>NC_057814.1:177710084-177710332 GCF_018294505.1 Triticum aestivum
AATAACAAGATCAACTGGGAAATATTGTATGAATGGCAAGTATACGTGGTTATCCATAGGAGTTTATCGATGAAAGGGAATTGCAAAAGCGATGAACACAAGTTCTCGGGTTATCAGCGGAGAGTATCTTCAGGGTCTTCACGTGCAGCAGACGATCATCAGTAATAAAGGGGCTCTCCGGGTGAAAGTGATAACGAGATCCTAATGTTAGATTTAACAAAATTCATTTAACCCGAATAGAAGAGATG
>NC_057814.1:177714776-177723953 GCF_018294505.1 Triticum aestivum
TTTTATTTCTAGTTTCTCTTTTATTTTGTTTTAGCAAAATACCAAAATGGCACCTAATTTGTTGTTACCAAATAAGTCACAACCACAAAAAGTTTCATCCCAAAATAATATAGTTTAATATTTTACAAAATACAAAAGGCATTTAATTAATGGTTTTAGCTACTGATTTAATTAGTTTGGTGCATTTAAACATTTTATAAAGACTTGGTTCCTCCACCAATATTACATATGATTTATTTGTCACCTTTAGAACATTTTAGTTTTGACATTTGAAAAGTTTTATTTTCCACTTTTAAATTTAATTGAAGTTTGAACTAGGAGTTTTGAAAAGGAAATGTGATTCAAATGTGATCAAGCCCTGTTTAGCAACATGATTAGCTTAATCACAGGGAGTTACTGTAGCATGATTCTCGGGGTGCTACAAGGTGCCGCCCTACTCCTTCGGTGTCGGGTAGTGTGTGTGCATGTGTGTGTGTTTGAGAGAGAAGCCAGTCGATAGATTAGTATCAAGATCGGGGTGTCACCCTACTCCTTCGGTGTTGGGAAGTCTGTGTGTGTGGTTGTGTGGGTGTGGGTGTGTGTGTCGGGGAGGGGGGGGCAGTGACACTTACATATCCCTACTCTTATAAAAAACAGAGTTGGTGATGATGGTGTTCCTGCCATCCTGCAATATAGGACATCCGATTTATACCCGACGGATAGGAAGGAAACTGTGGCAATTTCGCAAAAAGATACCCACACCCCTCTCCGCATTTGCAAATAAGGCATTCCCTCGTTTATCCTTTTCTCTCACAAGATAAACTACTCATACAAATGCATCTTGATGTTCGGTGCAACGCATGGGCATCTTGCTAGTAGCGAGAAGGATTTTGTGTGACACATATCTAGCTATATTAAGGGATAGGTAGATAGCATTTGTGCGAGGCATACTTAAAGCATCACGAAGATAAACAAAATTGTGTGCATGCAAGTGCCGGAAAAAATGAAGCGAGAAACAATGTGTGCGCGCGTGCGCGCGCGCGTGTGTGTGAGAGAGAGAGGGAGGGAGGGAGAGAGAGAGAAATCTCAAAACAAAAGGTGCTCTGTTGGAATCCCATTGTATGTATTCATATGGTTCCGAAACTCGAGTTAACCTTAGGCATATGTGTGAGAGACATTATTATACTTTGAGACATTAGTGGCTGTGGGTGGGCGGAATTAAAGGGGTGGGCGTGTTCGACAGAGAGAGCGTGTGTGTTTCTGTGTGAGAGACTTGTAGGATGGGGTAGAAAGACGAATTCTAACCTTGACGGAGGGAGAGAAATACATGAAGTGTGCGTGTGTGATTCCAATGCCCACAGGGAAATGAGATATGTATGCGTGTGAGAGAGATTGCACAATTCATTCACGTATCACTATCTAGCGATCGTGGACGTGCATCGCTTGAAAACAAATCAATATCTACTTCGTATCGTGGCCAAAGGTACAATATCGATTCAACGCTATAAAGATTGGACACTCACATATCAGATTTTTTTCTATTTAAATAAACCTTTTTAGTTGTGCATGCCAAAGTTACAGTGATGTTTCTTCAAACAACCAATGTAGCTATCATGTACATGCACCATTGTTACTCTTGCATTCAAAATCATTAGTCTTGGATGATTTAAGGTTCTATTATGAAGTAATATATGTAATATTCATATATGAATTCAACGGGTACGCAATTTATGAAATGGAGGCTATGTAATCATATGAGGTAACACTTTTAAGTAGCGGGCTACAATATCCATTTCTTTTTATGCGCCTCTACACTAACACGTCAGTGCATTATGTTTAAAGTAAATAACCAATGGCACTAAATTACCTATTTACACGAGAAATACATAGGCTAGGCGTTTGATCCTTTTTTGAATGCGCCACTACACCCGTACAATTGGCCGCGCCCATGTGAACGTCCAAGTTATCGACGCATCGTCTCGAGTTATTGTATTTTTTCTGGGGTGGACACACCAGGTATTAACTGCTGATGCGTGCCTCGTGTACATAGTCTCGCATGACCTTCCTGCTAGCACAGTCCAAAATTAGTTGAAACTGGATATGAACGATCCCGCGGGCGGCAAAATCTCCCGCCTCCTTCTAAAATTTCAATACATTAGTCTTTAGCATGCGAAATTCCCCTTTTGTCCTTGGTGCACGGAGACCAACAGTTACAATACCGCCCTCATCTACATAATAGGTCGGGGCTGCTTTGGTAACTTCCGGTTCCCCCCACTACACGGCACCCCCATTTCCTCTCCCCCTCCCGCAAAAACGACTAACTCCACAGCACCAGAGCATCTCACATCACGCCGTCCGTACTTCATCGGCCTTTCTCCCCTCCCCTCTCGAAACCCTAGACTGCTCATCCACCGGCGTACCAGAGCCCATTCACTGCCAGCGGCGTCCACCTCGCCGGATCTGCTTCTGCGGCCGCATCTACCCCTCCCACCTCCCCTAGAAACAAGTAGACTGCTCATCCACCAATGTACCACAGCCCATTCAGTGTTGGCCTTGTCCACGGCGTCGGATCTGCTTCACCGATACTCTCGTCAACTGCAGCGCATCTGCAGCGGCTCATTCGTACTCCCCACCGGAGACGCTTCGTCCACACCCCCCAGAGTCGCCCCACCGACGCCCCCGTCGACGGCCTCTGATCCTCTTCGCCGACACCTTCCTCAACCCTACCGGAGCCGCTTCGCCGACACCATCGTCAACCCCACCGGAGTAGCTTCGCCTATACCATTTTCAACCCTACCGGGGCCGCTTTGCCAACTCACAAGTCCACGGCCTCAGATCCGCTTCCTCACACCCTCATCCAACCTACCGGAGCAGCTTCTGACGCCCCGTCCACAGCCGCAGATCCGCATCGTCGAGACCATCCTTAACCCAACCACCGGAGCAGGTTCACCTACGCCCTCGCCCACGACCACAGATCCGCTTCGCCCACACCGTAGTCCACCCTACCGGAGCCGCTCCACAAACACCCTACTCGACGGTTCTAGATCTCCTTACTAGACCCCGACAGCCAGCGCAGTGTCATCACCCTTGACGTTTCTAACCTGATTCCCACCGTCTGGCAAGATGTCAAGCACCCACCACGGCCTAGGTACTTTTCACCTTTAAACCCGTCCAGCATCACCTGCCCGATGTACTTCAAATATACTAACAGGTCGCTGTTACCTGTTATGCAGCTGTCAAAAACTACAAGGACGATGTTTCTTCTGGATCTAACAGCTTGGCCAACCAGGATCCTGGACCGAGGCATTGCTATGATCTTGTAAGCGTGTCTCTCTCTCTCTCTCTCTCTCTCTCTCTTGTATTGTTCTGTGCCTGCCAGCGTGCTTTGCTAGGATTTTGGACCAATAATCCCTTTGTGCAGACAATGATTTCTACTACTGGCTGCTAAATTAGATATGTAGATGTCATACATGATACTACCTCGTACCTCCGTTCCTAAATATAAGTCTTTCTAGAGATTCCACTATAGGCTACATACGGAGCAAAATGAGTGAATCTACACTCAAAAATGCATCTATATACATCTGTATGTGGTCCATACTGGAATCTCCACATAGACATATATTTAGGAACGGAGGCAGTACATTACACAAAATCGTAGGTGGCATGTAGGAATTCCAGTACACTACATTAGGCTCCCTTAGAGTGCCTGCTAGTCCAGCACACAGAGTCATGGCTAGTTTATGCTACGCACACAATCATTAATTGGTGGTTTAAATATGCGCAAGGTATATGCAATGTATTATCATGTAGAGATGTCTGAAATTAGCCGTGTCAACTTGCAGATAGGGTTACACAATGAAAAAGTACAAGATGTATGTGGCAATTTCATGGAACATCGCAAAAAAAGGAGAGCCAGCGGTGAGCCTATACAGTGTGCTATGGTATGTCACTCCTCCATTGCAATCATCGTGACATGTTATTTGTATGTCAGTTCTATTGGCCAAGTTTCTTAGGGACAGTTATTACGAGTTATCCTAAGAAAATAAGCACATGTGAATATAAGCTCCATGTAATAGGCCAACCAGTTCTTTTCATTGCGTTTTCAGCTTATCTTTGGTATGATCAGTGAAAAGTCTAGATTGCATTATATTTTTTCATTTTGCTGCCCATATGAAAATTAATTTGACTTGCAAACATCACAAATTGAACCCAGTGCAGTAATTAATATGATAGGAAAACAGACCATCACTATTTGCTCAAAATGCAAATACAAAGATACCATCTACTTGGCACAATCTACTTTGGTCAATGTTTTCCATAGAGATCCCATTGCCTAATTTAAACAAAAAACACATGACCCAGATTTAAATAAAGAACAATTATTTATTGAAATTCGATGGTCCAAGTGGCTAGTTATTATCATATAGTAGCACCATCCGAAAGCATCATATAGCAGCAGCAGTGTGCAATTCATCATATACCAGCAGCAGCTCATAGCAATTCATCATATAGCAGCAGCAGGAGCAGCTCATAGCAATTCATCATATAGCAGCAGCAGGAGCAGCTCGTAGCAATTCATCATATTGCAGCAGCAGGAGCAGCTCGTAGCAATTCATCATATAGCAGCAGCAGGAGCAGCTCATAGCAATCTATTATATAATTGAAACAAGAGTCAAACAAGCCATCATGTTTGTCCACATATGCTAATCTTTTTTACACCGTTTGATTAGAATAACAATGGCTGAGATTTAATTTATTTATGTAACACGTAAAAATATATGTACCTGCAATATTGAACTTCTATGTTGTCACGTTAGATGCATATATAGATACCTGCAAAAAAATATGCATATATAGAAGTATAACGTACGTGAACAAAAAGGGATGCATTGATCCGGATGCACGTATATGTCTACTACCAATCGGAATACTCTTTAAAAAGGCAATCAGGATCCACACCAAAAAAGTAAACCATATAGAGACCAAACTCATAGGAAACCTCCCGTAAAAGCAAAACCAATCGGATTCCATGTGAAAAAAATCCATATCAGGAGATGCGTCCCAATTGTAGCCAATACTGTAATTAGAACCGGCCCTATGCATTACTACTCATGAATCATGATGCACGGAATATGGAGAAAAAACAACATAAATTAGCCTCATGTTTTGTTGGGCCACAAGATACATTATGGGCTGCCTATTGGGCAGAGCAACTATGTGCGTTTCTCTTAGGGATTTGAATGAGCGAGAGAAAGTAAAAATAAATTGAGTATACGGAAGAATATCACAAAAAATAACTATTTTAAATCTACAAAAGGTGATTAAGCCATTTAATTTAGTGGGTTGTAATAAGATCAAACAAAGCAAAAAAATTTAATTGGTCAAATAAAACTAATACCATTTTATTCGCCAAATATCTATTACACAATTAATATAGAAGACAAATAAGCGATCACGTTTGTCCACATATACAAATATTATTTCCTCTGTTTGATTATAGAATAATAACGGAAGGGGTTTCAAAGATTTTACGTAACACGCTATTGTTTATATATCAACATACTGAACCGTCATGTGTACCATATATATGGCTAAAGAATATGATGCGCCAATTCAGTAACGGTTGAGCTGATTTTTTTTTAACGTAAAGTCTATAGTCTGTGTCACACGTCGAACACCATCATATGCCATCACGTACTAATACAAATAATCATATGCCATCACGTACTAATACAAATAGTGATGTACTAGCACACCTATGTACATGCATCAACGTACTGATACAAATTGTGTTGTACTAGGACACCTATGTTTTTGGGCCCAAAAGCTAACTATCCGTGTCCACATGAAGGATAGCACGAAAACCTATGACACTTCCATCATGTGTCGTACACTAACACAACGAAAATAACATGCAGTTTGAATATAAAATTTAATACAAAAAAATTTGTGGGAAGATATTTAATACAAAACTAAAATATAATTATATTAATAATCAAATTTTGATTCAATACAAATATAAGGACTACAAAATTATTGAGACGAGTAATAAGAACATTCGATAATTTAATAAGATCATTGATAAGCTTTTTATTAGATAAAAGTATATATACCAACGCCAAGCAATATGAATACAAACAAAATTAACATAAGGTATTATTGTTAAACAAAATTATTATTTCACTCGCAAAAAATAAACAAATTATTATTATCAATGTATCTATTAGTATATTATTATTATTATTATTTTTCGAGAGTACACCAAAAGTGTACTGTATTTTTATAGAAGAGAGAAGACAATTACAAGAGACTAGCACTCGCTGCGAACAACAAGTGTAGTACAACTCCACACCAACCTAATCCGAAGAAAAGCCACCACACACATTACAAACACAACGCAAAGGAACTTGCCCTAAATAGAACAACAAAGCCGCGTTTCGACCAACACCGGTCACCTCAAAGAGGAACAACTACCACCGGACTCCCCTTGCCGACGCACCAACCACCCTTGAATGCCGAAAAGGAGATGGCGAGTGGGTGGCGGGACTCGGACGGTCCCAAGATAGCCATCGTCTTGAACTCACCGGCGCCGACGTGCATAGCGCCGAAGAAGATCTACTTGGACCAGCGACGAGCACCGAAGAACCACAACATAGAGCCTCCATGCCAAGTCTCCACACACGATGCTCTCAACAGAGGAACGACGTCAAGACGCCGTCATCGCCGGTCTGGGAACGAACCAAGGCTTTCGCCTGGAAACAACAACCCAAACTAGGAGGGGGAGATGCCGACACACCTCAGCGACGCCTCCAAGGAGGGTAGCGACACCCGCAGGCGCCGTCGCCGCCAACACCGACCAAAGCCGGGCAAGATTTTCATCCGTGTCGCACTTCTCCAACACTCCTCATTAGATTGAGGCACACTGTCCATGAAGGGCCACTCCGCCGCCGCCGCAGCACCTCGCCATCGTGGCCATAATGATGTAGTACACCGACCCTGCACGGCCAAGGGCACGCAGCCCAACTTCCAACTCCCGTTCGGCCAAGAAAAAGTTACAGCTTTGGACCTCCATTCATGGCAGCACGGCAAGGTCACCGGCACCGCGCGTAGCCGCCAACCACACCAACTCCAGATTGCGCGGACGCAGCCGCGAGCCACACCACATCCAGCCGCCAGCCACCAAGCAGACAGCTCACATACTTGGAGCAGCCTCAGCGCGCCTCAGATCCAGATCCCGCGCGTCACCACCTCCCTCATCCGCGCCGGCGCGCAGAGGACACCACCGCATCCCCGAGGACGCAGCTGCCCCGGGCCGCTGCTCGCCCAGCCCCTCCTGGCTGAGCTCGCAGCGCCGGGACCATCTTGCTCCAGCCACGCCGCCGCCATCAGGTCCACACCGGCGCCTCCAGGATCCCAAGCCCGAGCGCCATGAGCCTTCACTGCAACTTCTTGCCGAGCTCCGCCACTCCGCTGCAACTACCCCCGCCATGCGCCACCACACCGGAAGGAACCCCTGCGCCGCCCGCATGACGCCTCACCTCCGCGCGAAGGGAGCCCGTCGGGGCGCGCCGACCCCGCCCGCCGCCTTCGGCGGCCGGGCGCCGCCGCCGCCACCACCGGCGTCGGCAGCGGCGGCGGCCAGGGAAGCTCGTGGGAAAGGGCTCGTGGGGCTAGGGTTTCGGGCCTCCGGAGCCGCCCGCGTGAGCGGCCCGGGAGGAGGAGGAGGGGTAGTATATTATTATTGTAGCGAATGGATCGGCTTAATAGATGGATGATGTGATCAATGACATCAGCCAGTGAATATGTTTTGGTCACGGTTATTTTTTTCAGCCTTTTTTTTGGATGGTCATACGGGCTCCAAGACAGGTACATGCAAAGTAATTTGAATAGAAAGTGGACATAGACGTTGTGCAATTGGAATTGTTTTTTTTGTGCATGTACAAATCGATGTAGGTTCTTAGCTTTCACTGAAGGCGGTCAAAATATAATTTCAGAAGCTTTTTTCTCACTTTCAAGTTTACAACATCAATGCAGCATGGCGAGCATAACATGTCAGTAGCATATATGCACACACACATCAGTGGGGCTTCTCCTAGAGGCGGCTCAATGTTGTCCAGATGTGGGATAACCCAATGTAAAGGACTTCTTCCACGCTGCATAAAGAAGCCGGGCACGAGAAGCACTGGCTTAACAAGAGAATAGTTCATAGGCAATTCAATAGGTTACAGCTGGCAGACCTAGGCTTCGAGATGCCTTTGGAACTTCAGCGAGGCTCGACCTCCATTGATGGCAGCACACACGCGATATGCATGCCAGTGATTTAAGGCTATTTTATTTTTTCCGCCAGAAGGAAACATGGTAAGCTCTGGACAATGTTATTTTTACATCTATAAAAAATAAAAAAATACATTTGTAACTGTTACAGAGGTGGGATCAAAAACCTTTTTAAGGAGGATCAGTTAGAGCAACAAAGTTTTGTCGTTAGGAAAACGCTTCCTTCCAACCGACTGATTTCTCGCTCGCGTAAATGTAACACCCCGCATGTAACTTGCCATATTTGTAACTCCGACTCTTGCCATTTTCGGCTATGTGTTATGATATTCCCTCCGTGGTCGGGTTTTGTTTTTCGTTTTGCATTTTGTCATGTCATGCATTTTCATATCATGTCATCATGTGCATTGCATTTGCATACGTGTTCGTCTCATGCATCCGAGCATTTTCCCCGTTGTCCGTTTTGCAATCCGGCGCTCCTATCTTCTCCGGTGCACCCCTCTTGTTTTATTTCGTGTGCGGGTGTCAAACTTTCTCGGAATGGACCGAGGCTTGTCAAGTGGCCTTATTACACCACCCGGAGACTACCGGTCAAGTTTCGTTCCATTTGGAGGTCGTTTGGTACTCCAACGGTTAACCGGGCATCCGCAAAGTCCATTTGAGTGTCCAGCAAAAAACCCCCTCAAAAACCAGCCCAAAACCCACCAAACTCTCTTCCATGCTCTAGGTCGTTCGATCACGATCGTGTGGGCGAAAACCGCACCTCATTTGGAGCCTCCTAGCTCCCTCTACCTATATATTTGCCTCCCCTCCTGAAACGAAATCGCAGTCTAAACCCTAGCCTTCCCCCTCCTCGCGCCACCGGACGAAATCCCCGCCGCCCGGACATGTCCGCCGCCCTCAGCCGCCGCCCCCGCGCCAGTC
>NC_057814.1:177724384-177739917 GCF_018294505.1 Triticum aestivum
CTCTCCTTCCTACGACCGCCGCCGCCGACTCCTTCCCCTCCCTCTCCGACGGCCGGCGAGCTCCCTCGAGCGACCCCGGCCTCGATCCAGATCCGGAGCCCGTACGGTGGACTTCCCCCCGAGCCCCCTCTTTTCTTTATTTTCTCTAAGTCATGTTTTTCCTACAGCATATGCCTTTGTTCGATAGTGCATAACTCCTTGCATGTAGCTATCATTCGCGCGTATAATATGTCAAATTGTTCGTCTCATGATGCTCTACATTTTGTTCAATTGCACCATGTTCATTAGAGGTCATCTTGATGCCCAAATCTCTGTTGCAAGAGGGCTAGTTGCTGTTATCTGCTGGTTCTTATCAGAACTTGGAGATTTGTCATTTTTGTATCATTTAATCTGTGCATCTTATGGGCATGAGCTCTACATGTGTTTTGTTTTATGCCATGCCATCTTTCCAGTGGTGTATGCCGTGTATTTTTGTGATCTCTGTGGTGACTAGCACAAGCATGCAAACTAGGCTCCGTAATGTTTCTGATTTCAGGGACAGTGATTTCTCTAAGTCCATGTCTGCTGTTATTTTATTGCCATGTAAACTTGATGCTACAGAGAGATACATGCATATTTTGGAGATGTTCAGTAAGTACATTTTGTAGCTATAGTTGTAATTGATCCATTACTTCCCTTGTTTGCAATTATGGGGTGCCATAGCATGACTCAATCTTGCTCTACTTTTGCTATAAAATATTTCTGGCAGATTCTTAACATGATATGCAATTTTGCCAAGCTTATTGTAGTTGATCCATACATTATATGCTTTTGTTCTTGCCATGGATAGCTTCATAAACATGCCATCTTGCTGTAGGTATTCTTGGTTTGTCATGCATTGCTCTGTAGTGAGTGCATCAAGCTCACAAATACGCCTACATATTATTATTTCTGCCATGCTCTGTTTTCTGCCAAGTCTGGAACCTGATAACGAAACTTGCTATGTTTACATGCTTGCCATCATATCTTCTGGTCCTTTTTGGTTTATGGTCAGTAAGGGAATTTTGTCATATGCATTTATTAAAACACTTCCATGCCAACTTTTTCCATGTTAAGTTTCTGTAGCATGTTGATTTCGTGCTCTGAACATTGCTACCTGATGCTGTTTACTGCCATGTCCAGTTTTTTCACTAAGTCTGTGATCCTGTTACCTTTTGCACTTTTGCCATGCTTGTTTGAGCTTGATATGTTGTGATCTAGCCGTAGCTCAGTGTTCATCTTTTGTCAAGCATCTCCTGTAGATTACAGTCATATGCTTTGTTGCTATGTTGGCGTGCTGTAGCATTGTTGGTTGTTGCATTTTAAGCGCTATCATGCTGTTAATCGCAGATTCTTGTCGTTCTTGTTTTGCTTGCCATTTGCAAACCGTGCATCCATTTCCGGTGATCTTTATATCGATTTCGACCAAAATCATCTCATCTTTACAGTGGCATTCTTGGTTTGCCAAGTTACTGCCATGTTCATCATTTTCCTTCCGGAGCACGCATATGCATCGCATATCATATCTCGTATATCATACATGTTTTGCATCATGTTGCTTATGCATTTCTCGTGATTGATTGTGGTTCCGTTTGCTTGTGTTCTTGTCTTGGGTAGAGCCGGGAGACGAGTTCATGAACGAGGAACCTGTCGAGTACGCTTACGAGGATCAAGCTTTCGACAACTCTGAGAACCTTGCAGGCAAGATGACCACCCCTCGAAATCACTTCTATCTTTGCTATGCTAGTTATTCATACTATTGCCATGCTGCGCTACCTATCATTTGCTATATCATGTCCCCCATTTCGCCATGTCAGCCTCTAACCATCCTTTCCTAGCAAATCGTTGTTTGGCTAAGTTACCGCTTTTGCTCAGCCCTTCTTATAGCGTTGCTAGTTGCAGGTGAAGTTGAAGTTTGTTCCATGTCGGAACATGGATATGTTGGGATATCACAATATCTCTTATTTAATTAATGCATCTATATATTGGTAAAGGGTGGAAGGCTCGGCCTTATGCCTGGTGTTTTGTTCCACTCTTGCCGCCCTAGTTACTGATATACCGGGATTATGTTCCTTGAGTTTGCGTTCCTTACGCGGTCGGGTGATTTATGGGACCCCCTTGACAGTTCGCCTTGAATAAAACTCCTCCAGCAAGGCCCAACCTTGGTTTACCATTTGCTACCTAAGCCTTTCCCCCCGGGTTTTCGCGAGCCCGAGGGTCATCTTATTTTAACCCCCCCCCGGGCCAGTGCTCCTTCGAGTGTTGGTCTGAACTGAGTAGACTGCGGGGCCCCCTCCTGGAAACTCGAGGTTTGGTTTTACTCGTAGGATGTCTCATCCGGTGTGCCCTGAGAACGAGATATGTGCAGCTCCTATCGGGATTTGTCGGCGCATCGGGCGGCTTTGCTGGTCTTGTTTTACCATTGTCGAAATGTCTTGTAAACCGGGATTCCGAGACTGATCGGGTCTTTCTGGGAGAAGGTTTATCCTTCGTTGACCGTGAGAGCTTATGATGGGCTAAGTTGGGACACCCCTGCAGGGTATTATCTTTCAAAAGCCGTGCCCGCGGTTATGAGGCAGATGGGAATTTGTTAATGTCCGGTTGTAGAGAACTTGTCATTTGACCCTTTTAAAATACATCAACTGCGTGTGTAGCCGTGATGGTCTCTTCTCGGCGGAGTCCGGGAAGTGAACACGGTCTGTGTTATGTATGACGTAAGTAGGAGTTTAGGATCACTTCTTGGTCATTGCTAGATGACGACCGCTCCGTTGCTTCTCTTCTCGCTCTCTCTTGCGTATGTTAGCCACCATATATGCTTGTTGCCGCTGCAGCTCCACCTCATTACCCCTTCCTTCCCTTTAAGCTTAAATAGTCTTGATCTCGCGGGTGTGAGATTGCTGAGTCCTCGTGACTCACAGATTCTACCAAAACAGTTGCAGGTGCCGACGATGCCAGTGCAGATGATGGGGTCGATCTCAAGTGGGAGTTCGACGAGGAACGTGGTCGTTACTATGTATCTTTTCCTGATGATCAGTAGTGGAGCCCAGTTGGGACGATCGGGGATCTAGCATTTGGGGTTGTCTTATTTTCATCTGGATCTTGACTGTAGTCGGTCTATATGTTTGTATTTTGGGATGATGTATGAATTATATTTATGTATTGTGTGAAGTGGCGATTGTAAGCCAACTCTTTATCCCATTCTTGTTCATTACATGGGATTGTGTGAAGATGACCCTTCTTGCGACAAAACCACTATGCGGTTATGCCTCTAAGTCGTGCCTCGACACGTGGGAGATATAGCCGCATCGTGGGCGTTACAGTATATCTCCTCGCGCACCGTCCGATCGCGAGAGATCCGACGGACCCGGTGTAGCGCACGACGCGAGCTGACAAGGACGCGTCTATCGAGTCGGGTTGTCTCACCCGCACCCCCTTCCCCCACCCCTACCCGCATTGCAACATTTTTCCCCTTTTCTGTTCGTTCCTCTCGCCCAAGCTCGCTCCAAATCTCCGATGCGACGGTCGTCGCGGCGTCCAGCTCCCGGGGCGGCGAAGCTGACGCGAGGTCGACGAGGGGAGGCGCGCGAGGAGGTCCGCGAGGAGGCGGCTGAAGACATGGACGGCGACAATCTGCAGGACAGGTACCTCCGATCCTTCTCCAAAATAATCCGGAAATGGCCGCAGTAGAAATTCGTAGTAGAAATCGTGTAGGTTCGACGTCCCAAACGATCTATTTTAGGGGAGGCGGATCGCTGGCTCGCCGGAGTTTTAGGGGCAGGCTCGCCGGTAGACATCTATTTTTGGGAGAGGCGCGGTGGTCTTTGTTCTGGATCTGGAGCAGGAGTTTTGCCAGAGCCCATACACTCTCTCCGGGATCTCGCGCTCGCAACTGCCTCTGTTTCAAGCTTGTTGCAATCTTCCACGTCTTTTGCACTGCACCTTGCTGAAGGTCATCAGTGATGGCATGTGTGTATGTGTGCTGCTGCTTTTTTGACAGGTTTCAGTGGTGCTCACGACTACTGCTACAACGTCATCGACTGCATGTGGATTTATGCAGACGGTTGCTGCTATTTTTATGTGTGTAGCAGGTCTGATGATGCAGAGATATGATTAGATGGTTTTTTGCATTTGTAGTACTTGTGAGTAGTAGATTTTAGTGTAGTTTTGTCTGTTGTTGTGTTTGTTCAGGAGGCAGTTGTGTTGCATTGCAGTACATGTTACCCCAGGATTTTTACCCATATTGCATGGAAATTGCGGAAGTAGTTGTTTGTGTTTGTTTTTATTTGATATCTGTTAGTGATAGCTATATAGGTTTTCCCTTTCAGAAGTTAGTGAAGATGCTACATTGCATTTTTTTATGTGGCCTCCTAAAATGAATGACCAACCAGCATTTTCATGCAATGACCAAGTATATTTCAGATTTTTTTCACGAGTTTCTGATTTTCATGCATTCGTTCTCTATAGCTTTTAGTGTTGTTAATGGGTGTTCTGAACATTTCCTTTTTGTTATTTTTTTGCAGTGATCCAAAAATGGATGATGATGAATCTTCCGATGGGTCGTTTTCAACGCGCTTTTCAGCTAGCCGTTTGCGTGAGGTTGCAGACAAGGAGCTGAATGCTAACAAGAGGGCAGTGCTAGAGAAGTCGAGTTTTGGTTCGTTGTTGAAGATCAGACCATTTTCTGTACCTCTTGAGCTGATTGACTGGGCAGTTATGAGAATTGACACTAAGCATTCTTTGTTCAGGTACCTTCAAATCACCCTCTGGCCCATTTCATTTTGTGTGTGTCTCTGTTGCAATGTTCTTTATTTGGAATTGCATAGCAATGTTCTTCGTCCTCGAATTTGACATGTGCCTTTTTGTCAGCCATAAAAAGAAGACTATATTGTTCACTAGAGACATGGTGCACAAATTTTTTAATGTCCCATCCGGACCAAGGGTAGTGGAGCTGCTGAAGAGGAACGAACGTTGCGAGCTACGCGACATATATCGAGAAGGCACAAGGGCTCCAATGAAGAAATCCATTTCTGTAATCAAGAAAGCATCGGATAATGATGTTGTTACTTTAGAGAGGACTTGGGTTCTTTTATGCCTTGCTCTCGTGCTAGTTCCTGGCACCGGCAACGTGGTCTCGTTGGACTACCTTGCTAGCTTGAAGGACTTGGATGAACTGAATGAGTTTGCGTGGCAACATGGTCTCGTTTTTCAAGTTCCCTGTTCAAACTTTTTCTCTCTACAAAGCACACACATACCTTGAGTAAAGTGGTGCAGTTGTTGCGTGTCCTATGAAAGCTTGATTGTCTTCACGGTCCAACATTGTTTCTTGAAGCACCTCATATTGTTGTACAAATCTCCAGACAGAGTCTTGAGGGTTGACAAATGTCTTGAAGTAGGAGTTGAGACCCTCAGACCGCCCTGTAGTGCTTGTAAATGGGAAGAAGTTCTTTCGGAAGTATGCTGGAGCCTAGGTCTCTCGCGTACGCCACATGTTGCTTAGATGTCTGTTGTCAACCAAGTCAAAGCAATGCAGCATATGCTGCCAATTCTCCTCGAACTCATCCACCATCTCCGAATCATTGATAACCCCATAGAAAACCTGCTCAAAATTTTCATCCATGCTCAGGATCCTACCCAACTTTTCCCTTGCTTTTCGCTGGACGTGCCATTTGCAGCACCTATGCACTGTGTTTGGGAAGACATCTTTTATTGCTGTTTCCATTGCCTTGTCCTGGTCAGTCATTAGGCGCAACGGGTGCTCATTATTCATGCAATCATCCAATGTTGAAACACCCACTTGAAAGTTTCTATTTGTTCATTTGGCACCAAGGCACAACCTAGCAGCACGGTTTGCAAGTGGTTGTTCACACCAACAATAGGAGCAAAAGGCAGATTGTACCGATTTGTGTAAAATGTTGTGTCAAAGAACACACAATCTTTGTACTTTGGGTACAATGCTCTTGTCCTTCCATCCACCCAAAACAGAGTTGTCACTTCGTTTGTTTCTTTGTCAACTTCTGTTGCGTAGTAGAATTGAGCATTCTCAGCTTGACGCCTCTTAAAGTAAGCAACCGTCATATCCATGTCCTGAAATGACTGATTTTGTCGCAGCTTGGAACGCGCATTTGAAACATCCCTCTTCACATATGGCAGTTTCCTCCGGTCTCCGCCATGGACCATTCCAAGCATTCCCATGCAATTTGTAGTTGACAAGTTTACATCATGCATTGTCATCAGTAGTTGGTAATCTTCTTCTGGAATTTTGCGGTGTGAGTGGTAGAACCTCACAATCTCCTCATGCTGCATCAAAGGGTGTGTATGTTGTGCAACAAAGTAGGTAACAACCCACTTATTGCCCCTGAGGCCAACAATCATATGAGCTTTGCAATCATAACGCATAATCCGATTCCTCTGACGCTTGACTGTCACATCCATTTCAACCCCGGCCTGCTTGCTTGATGAGCTTCCCCCTGCTGCAATTCCTTTCGAGTGGCTGCTTGTCTCACATGTAGTCTCCGGTTTGCCAGCATGCACACATTGGAAGACCCTCTTGATAAGTTGTTGTGGACCTTTCTTCTGGCTGTTTTTTGAGGAAGCTAGGCGTGAGCCAAAGCCCGTTCCAAATGCATAGTCATTATAGAACTTTTGGGCATCTTCAATTGAGTCAAATTCCATGCCAACATAGGGCAGAAGTGGCTGAGATGAAATATCATCATCCTCATCTGCATCATGCATTCCACCATGAGTGTTTAGGATACCATCTGAATCCCCACCACCATGACTTGTGAAAGGTTGCTGAACAAAACTCTCCTCATTTGCCGCCCCATCTTTGGTATGCTACATCATTGCAACAACAGTAGAACAACACCATCAGTAGCAGTTGAACAATATTGAGGTCAACATTTCTTTGCAAGAGAAACATTTTTTATAGATGAAACATTTCAACATGTATATCAGTAGTATATTTTTCATTGCAGCATGTTTATAAGATCTATAGGTAGTATTGTAGTAGTACATTTTTACGACATGTTTTGGTGCTGCATAACTTTTTTATCAACTTCAAATAACATTTTTTTTCATCATAGAGTTTTTGTGCTTGCTAAAATCCATAGACTAACACCACTATAACATGTATAAGGTCTCTAATCTACTACTGTTTTTGGCTATTTTCAGCAGCAAAAATATTTTTCTGAAGCTGAATTTTCAACATTTTTTTGCAATATCTGAAATCTAAAGCAAAGCAAACATTCAGTAGTCTTACATCCTCTGAATTTAAAGCAAGCAAACATGCAGTGTTGTTGCATTCTCTGAATCAAAGCAACATTCAGGGTCACTGAAAGTAACCTTTTCCAATTTTACACAACCTTTTTTTCTTGTTACTGAACTGAACCAAAGCAACATAATGTGTAGTTTCAAACATTTTTGTTTTTTCTACTTTTTGTGAATTAAAACCAATTAGCATAGCAACATCCAATGAGCATAACTGGCAAATGTCAATGCAGCACATAAACAAGTGGTGGATTTCAGAGGATTTGGCAGCAGGGGAAGCTCACCCAATTTGCAGTGGATCCAGCCGGAGGAGCATCAGAGAAAACAATTGAAGGATCTTGGTACATGCGCGTAGCAGAACTTTGTCGCTTGAGATCAAAGGCGCTCGCCGGAGCTGAAGTCGTCCGCCGGGGAACAGCCGAACCCTCGCCAGAGCTACCACCTATGGCGGAGTAGGCCATGTCCCCACCCATGGTGGAGTAGGCCGTGTCTCTGGCGATGTGGTGCGTCATCGCGGGCAGGGGGTGGGGGGTGGGGTTGGGGTGGGCAAGAGGTGGAGGGAAGGGGAGGCGGTCGCCGGTCGTCGTAGTAGATCGCGACCTATCCCTGGTGGGGGGAAGCGCCCGCGATCTGCGGTCACAGGTGGGGATTGGTCAAAGTTTCATTGCAACAGGCCGTCAGCTGCAACGGCTAGCGGGGCGGAGGTGGGAGCGTGCGCGTGGTTCAGCTCAGAGATCGGACGGGCCAGGGTTGTTCGATCGGACGGACGCGAACGCGGTTTATAAATTGAGAGAATCATCCGACTTACGCCTAGCACCGCCCTTATCGTTATGATTTACACGAGGCATTCACCATGCTTGGGGCGACTTCGATTACGAATCATACTGGTCAGCTAGCTTTGAACAGTGGAAGACGTAAATAAGCCAGCATACACTCAAATATATAGGAGTTTGATACGATGTAGAAAATTTAGAAACTAGGAACATGAGTATCTACACGTACAAGTTTATACAAGCACACCATGATATGCACTAGAAAAATAGAACATGAAAACAGAGATGTAGTATAAAAACTACTCTCGACATATCACAGTATAAGATGTTTTTGCAGTTCATTTTGAACTGTAAAAACATCTTATATTTTGGGTACAAAGGTAGTATGTAAGAAGTGTTAAAAATGCATGTATTTAATGAGTATATACAACCACTAACCACACGAATGAAGAAAGAGAAAACAAGTTCAAAATAAGAGTCATTAAAGTTA
The DNA here is from genome assembly GCF_018294505.1 of Triticum aestivum. NCBI lineage: Eukaryota > Viridiplantae > Streptophyta > Magnoliopsida > Poales > Poaceae > Triticum > Triticum aestivum. Next base: position 177,732,932 of record NC_057814.1, read on the forward strand.
TACTTAATTCTTGGTGAAAACATCAAGAAAATCATTAAGGAAATCATCCTTGGTTCTACTTTTTGGTGTATGATTTTCTATCAATATAATGCATAGAAGTGAGGGACATCTAGGTGAAAGGTTATCCCAATCAATATGCTAGGTGCACTCATTTGACAACATCGCTTTCAATAAGAGAATATAAAGCTAGCGGTGTTTTGTGATAATGATTAGAATTCTTGGTTGAAGAATTCCCATGAAAGTTTGTTGGAGGGATACACACATCGGTAAATGATGAGTTAAAGATGAAAAATATAGATTATTGTAAATGTTAGTAAGATGATAAGTTTGTACACAATGTGGTAAAATGGCAAAGCTAATGCCTTTGCAAATCAAATCGGAAATGAGTTGCGAGAAAGATAGTGTTGGATAAAAACACCAAACATAACTTCGTATGCTAAATCTAGCCGCGCAAATGCGTGAGTTACAACGCTAGTTCATCATATAGCATCAGCAGAAGCAGCTCATAGCAATTCATCATACAACAGCAGTAGGAGCAGCTTATAGCAACTCATCATATAGCAGCAGCAGGAGCTCATAGCAATTCATCATATAGCAGCACCAGCAGCTCATAGCAACTCATCATATAGCAGCAGCAGCTCATAGCAATTCATCATATAGCAGCAGCAGCTCATAGCAATTCATCATATAGCAGCAGCAGCTCATAGCAATTCATCATATAGCAGCAGAGCAGCTCATAGCAATGCATCATATAGCAGCAGTAGAAGTAGCTCATAGCAATTCATCGCATAGTGGATCAGAATGAAAAATTGGCAAAAAATCAGAGGATATCCTCACCTTATTGGATGAGCTCATCCTTCAACAACACCTCAAGGCCACGGCCTGGGAGGTGGGGAGGGGGAATAAGGTGCCTTCTACCGCAGTGTGGCATCAGCCGTAGTTGTGCAGCGCCTGCCGGAGTAGTGCGTTGGACGAACCACAGTGGAGCAGCTGCTGGAGACCATGAGAATGAGGGGCGGCACCAGAGGGAGGAGCAGCCAGGGAGATTTGCCCCTACCTGCCGGCCATGTAGCCTAGCTGGACAGAGCATCGTCGAGGACCAGGCCAGATGGGACCAGTGGCGACGGCTTGCTGGAGGAACCCTAGTGCTACAGGCAGGGGATTGAGGTAGAGGGAAAGGGGAGAGGAGACGCAAGCGGGCACGGCAATGAACGCTTGCGTGTTTGTTTTTACTTGAGGGTGAGGTGTGACGCGGGCGTCACCAGTTGCATTTTGAGTGAAATATAGGCAGACAACAGAGTCATTTCACTATTCCCCTTCCCTTCAATTTTTAGTCAGGTTCTACCCGAAACACCCCCCTCCAAAGCGAAATTAGTTAAGCCCAAGCCCATAACTCAAAAATGACTTCTTTACATATTTTATGGCTTATTTTGACAATAAGCCCTGAAAAAGCAAAATAGAACTGGCCCTTAACCTGCAATTCAATTGTGCGTGCAATGATGAATCACTCCTGCCTGCTATAGTGTATATTTAGACATCATCATACATGGCATAACCTAATACATGTGCATTCCATTGTAGAATCTGGAATATGCAATGTTTATGTTAGTTCATACGTTGCACATGATGTTTAAATGCCCCTTAAATCTGGTCAGTCAAGTGATGGTCTTTAAGCCTCCTTCTTTGCTTCTTTTCTTGATATGTAAGACTTGCTCACACATCTGTTCAATTGCTTGTTTGCATCAGCCAACCATACTAGGACTGTTTGCTTTGATTACTTGTTGTTCTTGAACTAACACTCTAACAGAGCTTGCCAACGATTTAAACACTAAGGGCTGCTGTAGTGGGGCCTTTTCTAACTCATAGGTGACATAAAGGTTTAGTTGTACACTAAAGTAGGCTCTCCAAGAGTACCTGTGGATCCAGTTCGAATGTATGCCTAGTTTTTACATAGTGCAGACATAGTAAATGCTCATTTCATTGTGTGCAAGTGCAAGAGATGCGGCATGTTTCATTATGTGGTGTTGTTTTATTATAATCTCATCCTTTTGTGTTCACAAACTGGAAAGTATGCATATTTATCTTCCAAGGAGACAAGTAGTTTGTGTCACCTTGCAGAGGGGGTGCAATGAAGATAAGATTGAGGATTTCCAAGTACAAAATGTTAGGAAGGAGCCTTGCAAGAGAAGTAGGAGCTGCGCTGAGCCTCTTCAACCTGTTAAGGTAAGTCACTGTACCCAAAGAATGACGCCTGATGTTGGGTACTTGTATAACTATTAGTTGACATAATTAAAGGCCTTACCATTTAATTACTCTGCCGAAGTGTGCCTGAAGCTTTGAAGTCTATTAACCACCTATTTATTGAATGAGGCTCACAATCTAGTTTATACTAGGCTAATGATTGCATAGTTTTGCTTCCTGTAGTATGTTTGTATGAAATCCTCTGCTGTTCATTATGCTTCCTAAGACTTTAATTGAGCTACAGAATGGCCAACTGCTTGCTTACTTCTACGCAACGTGCTGTCTAAATTTGTAACTTGTCTGTGTTTTGGATTGGGCCCCAACATCATGCTCCTCTGGTGAGCTAAGAGAGATTTCTGTGTGCAGGCTGCACAGACTACCTTTTATATAATTTTTAAAATATCACCTGCTTATGCTTCATGACGTGTAACATTATTGTTAGTCCTGTTTTGCCATTAAAAAATAGTCTATCTTGCTCGCTTCACTGTTGTAACTATATTTTTACCCTAGTCATGTGTACTTACAGAAACATTTCAGGATGAAGTGGCATCAACACAAAGATCTGCGAGCAGTGCGGCATGGCCGTTACCGAATGATTATGGGATGGAATTGGAATGTGCTGACGTTCTCGAGCATCAACTAGAGGTGGCAAGACAACGTGTACATGATTCTGAACGTACAATCAACAAGTTGAGACTGGACATGCATGTATTAGATGCAGGAGTCAAAAAAATGAAACAAGACACTGAGGTAACAACGAAGGAATTGGAGATTTTGCAGACTGAAATTTGTGCTATCTAAATCCGGCCAATCCTATTTTCTGAAGAGATTATAGTTCAAATGGTAAGTTATGTTGATGCGCGTCCATGATGTATGAGCTGTATTTGCCCAGTGTATGTAATTTGCTGTTTGTGTATGCTTTATTATCACTGGTGCCGAACCATAATGCCTAGTGGGTATAATCGGCTTTAATTTGTTTATTGTATAGTGTTGGATTATTCTACGTTTCTATGCCTTAGTCTATTTATTGTATAGTGTATGTTTTTAGAGGTGATAGTATAGAGTAGGATAATTCTTTGAATATGCTAGATCGTTCAAACGGGGGCCAACTCATCCAAACGTTGTAGTGACCATGGCCCTCCACAGGTCGTACGATCCATGGGCCGTCTACGGGACGGACGATCCATGGCCTTCTATGGCCGTCAGATTCGTGGGCCTTCTATGGGCTGTCGGATCTGTGGGCCTTCTATCGGCTGTCGGATCCATGGGCCTTCTATGGGCCAGCGGATCCATGGGCCTTCTATGGGCCATCGGATCAATGGGCCTTCTATGGGCCGTCGGGTCAATGGGCCTTCTACGTCCTGTAGGATCCATGGGCCTTCTACGGGCCGTCTCATCTATGGGCCTTGTACGGGCCGTATAAGGGGCCGTAAACGGGCTAGAGTGGAAATCGTACGTTTATGGGCTGACCATAACGGGCCGTTAATAGGTCGTATTTGATGATGCTATGAAAATGGCCCAACAGTTTAATGGGCCACAAACGGGCCGACTGTATCCACGGGCTGAATTTGGCCCACAAGCAGAAAAGGCCAGTAACGGGCCGTAAGTAACCGAATGCTGGAAATGAGCCCAAGAATAAATGGTCCCTCAGAAGGCCGAAAGGTAACACGGGCTGGAAACGACCCAATGGAATAATGGGCCGCTAATGGGTATAAAGCGATACACTGTTCATTATAGGCCGGTTTCACCATGGGCCATTAATGTCCAAGAGTTACAAAGGGACTCATATGGGCCGGAATACGTCATGGGCCATACATGGGCCGGAAGTTAAAATGGGCTGGAATTATATTGGACGGCCCAGATGACGCTACTGGGCCTAATTCAGATAGGCCGTAAACGGGCCCTGGGTTAGCGGGCTGTAAATGGGCTATATGCGAACAGGTCGTTAAAAGGCTTACCATGGGCCGGCCCGCCACCTTTTGACCAAGTCAAACGGGCCAGACTTTTCACAGGAATGGGCCTCTGTTGGGTCGTGCCACGTGTCGACGTATCATAGGGCTTTGGGTCCAATGAGTGGATGACATCTGTCCCAACGGTGAGCCGACACGTGTTTCCTCCAGCCAATGATGATTTTACACGTGGAAAATCCCCATTAGTCGGGGCTGTTAACGAGTTATCGGATCCAAAACCTGACCCGATAGCTTAACGGCGTTCCGTTACGGTGGATGCCACGTGTCCGTCACCCTTGACGAAAGCACTTCTGTGATGCGCGATTTGTCGTCATGGAAGTGGACACTTCCGTCATGATAATTTTGTTAATGTCATGGAACACTTCTACGATAGCACAGGTATGACTATCTTGATTCTGTCATAAATTTGTCATGGATGTACATGCATGACAGAAATCGTGACCTACTGTGACAAACACGTATCATCACGGAAGTGTATTTTTTTGTAGTGAATGCCGGCACCAGTGAGAGGTCGCGTCCGCTCTGGCCGGGCATGAATGCGGCACTGACCGTTTCGGGCGGGAAGCACGCGTGGGTGATGAACAGGGTTCGGGTTGGTCAAGAGCGCGCGTGGCAGCGGTCCGGACGCCCGCAAACAAGAGATGTTGTACGTTAATATTGTTGCGTATATAATTAACAATGTAAATAATGTGCCAGTTGGACAAATAAGATTGGAGATGGAGATGGAGATGCAATTTTACGTAAACACAGATATGCATGTCTATGTCTATGTGTGTGTGCGCGACGACTCTCGCGACCTGTAAGCGGGGGCATGTTTTTTATCGAGTTTTCTTTCTTGGTACATTAAAAAAAAATTGTCCGCCAGTTTTCGTTTCTTTTTCCCAGGAACGCGTGTATTCTATTTAAAACCACTGCTATGGAGAGATTTTTTTACTCCATTGTATATATAGCCTCTTGTTTGATAGGGTTTCTCGCGTCTCGCTCTCTCACCCTCTCCATATCTAAACAAGGTGACAGTGTCCACTCTATCTCTCTCCTCACCGGTGGTCACAGATCCGGCCGAATCTCGTCCGTTGCGGGAGGTGAAGAGGTGCAGCGTTGACGTTGTCGCCGTCGGCGATGGAGCAAGTCGATGCGCACCGTCCTCTTGGAGCCGGCACTGGGGCGGACGAAGGTCCTCCGTGCCCTTGTTCTCTACCGTCGTGTGGGCACATCCCGCCCGCCCGCCTAAGCGACATCTCGCCCACCTGAGGTATAACTTCTTTTGGATTTCATGCTTCATTGTACTGGTCCAACTCCCCAAGTCGCTGCATGTGGGTTTTCTTCTATGCCACTACTCCCTAGCTCCCCATGTACAGTAGCTAGGGTTCGTCGCCTGGTCCAACATCACCTAATTTTTACTATTATAGAGGAAGTGCCACTCGAAAAGTTGTCCTGGTTTATGCCTCGGTGGAGGTATACATGTTGTTTCAACAAAAAGTACATGGTGGTTGTGCGGTCATCGTCCATATGCTCCTACTGCTGCTGCTAATCTAATACTATCACTGGTTAAATGAAGAAATGCTTATTTTCTCGGGTATCCTGGTTTAGTTCCCATCAAGATAATCATGATGCTTCTGCTTGTTGGTGTACTTTTCATTAACTCTTATTGACAATTGAGATGTCGCTGTTAATCTTGTACCACTGCCAAAACAAAGTAACAACACTATATCCCTTTTTTATATTTTTGCAAACAGCGATGCGTATCTCCATACCCGGGCATGTCTTCCTTAATTTTGGTGGAACTGCACAAAATTGGATGGCCATTGTTGTTCCACCTCAGTGTCCTCTGCCACATGGTTCTTCCTTCCTCGAGCTTGATTACCGAGAAGAAACATACCACAGTGAGGATTTGTCGAACTTCAGTGGTGCCTCACCCAAACTTGATGCCAAATGGATGATGCATCACCACGATGACCTATCGAGGCTCATGGTTGCATCGACTGGTGAAGCTGATCGATTTTCAACGAAAAACAAGGTGTCTTCCATCAGTGCTCTTTGCTTGTTACCCACAAAGATGATATCCTTCATCAGTTCACCTTGGTTGCGTTGGAGACGCAGTCGTCTTTCACGTTGGTACAATTTTATAACACAATTGGCTATGAACCAAATGTTTCCTCGAAGAAGGATCGACGTTGGTACTAAGAGCATAAGTTTTGTATTGATTTCTAAGCCTTCTCACAACTTTTTCTTCAGCTCCCCTGTAATTTTATTTGTCCAACAATTAACTAAATATGTGGTCAGACTTTGATTAAAAAAATGGTGTGGACTAAAAACCCGGATGAACGTAGTAGCCCTCCATTTTTATTTACTCTACATATTAGATTTGACCGAAGTCAAACTTTGTAAAGTGTGACCAAGTTTAGGCCGAACACAACAAACCATAATTATTGAGAGAGGGCAAACTGTACATACTCTCAAACCTTTCCGATAATTGAAATTAAAATTCTTTATTTGTACACACTCTCACATGTTTCCGATAATTTGGCGCATGTGTGGTTGTTCACTTAACGGAGGGTAGTGTACCGCACGTGAAGGACAGGAAGTGCGACCAGGACACGTGGATCGTTAGTTCATCGTAAGTAGTTTTCTTCATTGGTACGTTAAATAAAGAGTTTCGTTTCGTACTTACACAATTTAAAACGATTGTTATGGAGAGAAAAAGAAAACCACTCCACTATATATTAGTAGTATACACGAGTACTATATAAGCTGGAGCCTCGGCACCTGTTCGCT